>NC_081142.1:3321978-3583216 GCF_958295425.1 Solea solea | reverse complement strand
GTTTGCTCAAAGCTTTTTCTCGTAGATTTCCACTGTGACTTTTTTTTGTAATTGCATGTTTGAACTTCATGGACCTTGTGTTTGTGTGAAGCGTCTGTTTGTTGCAGAGCAGATGTGGAGAATGGATAGCAGAGCAGAGCAGAACAGTGCCACATTCAAACTCTCCTCTCTCTGCTGCTGCTGCTGCTTATCCAGCTGTTTCTATTATCCTTGTTGTTTTTACTTTGCTCTCTTTGGTTTAAAATATCATGAAATCCTTTCTTTAACTCCCCTGTGACTCCATTATTGATCAGGAATGAAGAGCAGAATTTAAATGGTGGGTGCTTCCTTTTTTAAAAGTCAGTACAAAGAGAAGGGAGATTTCTCAATGTTTTTAACTATTATTCTTTTTGACAACTGCATCGAAATCTGTGTTAGTGGTTGCGTGGGAGTTTGACTGTTTACTGTACAGTAGAAATAACTAATTGCCCTTTTTTATGAGAGAGAGATAATAATAACAAATAAATAATCATATTATTTTCCTGCTGCAAACTCACACATATTTGTTGGCTTTGTTGTGGCAGGAAAGTTAGAAGAATGTTTTGGAAAAACGACTGACTCATCTACATTTGCTTAGATTCAAGTTCACTGTGGTCAGTGGATGAAATGTTGAATCTGACATTTTTTTTTTTGTTCTTTCACTCGAGTGCACGTCCTGCATTTGTGTCACAGTGGTGGTGTGTGTATGTTCTCCAGTGGTATGTAGGTGTTACGTAGATGGCATGTAGGTATCCTACGGTGGTAAGTGGGGGACAGGTGTCCACACAGAGAGGCCTCTTTTCTACCTCACTGAAGTAACGTGACGAAAGAAATAGTGGATGTTTCATTACCTGGCAACTTAAGTCACTTCATCCATCAATGTTGTTCTGTCACACATACAGAATTCACTCTTTTGTTACGTGGAGATCTCTTCAAATTTGTTTTCTATTGTATTTCCTCTGCAGCTGAATGCTAACAGATGTTTTGACTCGCAATCAGTCAAAATCAAATATGCTTCATTGTCCCCACAGGGAGATTTTTCTTGGGCAAATGTTCAACAACAGCTGCAGAACAATACACAGCATGACAGAGACAGCAAACAGCCCTTAAAAGACATATTTATAGGATAAAAATGATACAGAATAGAAAATTAATGTAAAATAAAACACATAAAAAGCTACGGAAGATTCACATTCACAGGCAACACATGACATTTGAACCTGAGACTCAAAACACTGTAAAAACAAGGCACTAAAAAGCAAAATCAAGAGTAAAGACTCAGATAACATGTATGAGGCTGTTCTAAATCTATTAATTAATCTCACATTTCACATCAGTCATTTAAAGGCACACCTTCTTGTATTTGTTACTTATTTTCTTGCATAAACACTGACAACTGTGGCTCAGCAGCAGAGCGAGTTGTCTTTCAACTGCAAGGTTGTGGATTTGATTCCCAGCTCTGCGAGTCTACATGCACTTTGCTCCATGTGACTGGCAGTGTGAATGTGATAGAAATGCATCGATGCTCTGTATGAATGTGTGAGTGAATGAGTGAGGGATAAAATTGTAGTCTAGTCTTGAGTGGTCATTAAGACAAGAAATCTGCTATATAAATACAGACCATTTACCTTGTCAGGACCTCATGGAGACCAAAACCTGGTCCTAACAACCCAGAACTTAATGTTTGAGGAACTAGTTAAGTTTAAAGGAAAAGATTTGAATTGTGGTTAGGTTAAGGTTGGGATTAGACATTCATTGGTTATATTTAATATTAGGGATACTGCTTTGAATTGAAGTCAATGCAGAGTCCTTAAAAGGATAGCTGTGCAAACCTGTGTGTGTGTGTGTGTGTACACGTGTACCAAATTTCTTATCATATGGTATTACATGATTATTATTTATATGATATGATTGTAGCTCTAAAGTTATTGACATTACTGGTGTAATAAAATGTCTCATAATGATGTAATTCACAGATCAAGAACATTTTGGAAGAATCTCTAATAGAATAGAATATGAATAGAATAGAATAGAAAGCTTTATTATCATTGTATTGAATACAGTAAGAATGCCGCACAGGTCCATGACGTCCTGTGATGTGAGAGAAGAATGTAACATATTTAGTTTTCTTACTTAAAGAAAGTCCCTTTCTTACTCTGATTGCGTGACGTGCTCCTCCCTCCACTAATGTTCAGCCACTTCTCTTTGCAGTGCCACGTTTTGTGCCAAACTTCTGTCGACGACACACTCGTGAGCACAGATGTACCACGATTTATAGCAGCGTCAGAATAACAACATACAATTCTTCCCTTCTCTTTGGTGTGTGTGTGTGTGTGTGTGCTCGCCATGCTGGTAAAAAGGAAAGCATCTTTATCAGGGTACATAAGTTCTTTGTCTCAGCAGAATGGAAACGCTTTGGGAAATAAATAAAATGCCTGTGGTGGACATCAGATGGGAGTGGATAATGTTCTCATTTTCAGTATTTCTTTTATTATTTCTTCAGAAAGTTTGGAAAATAGAGAGAGGGAACTTTCTCATCTCTCAAGTCATCACATTATTGGTCATATATATTATTTAGTCACGTACAGTTCTTTAACTTTTGCTCATTCCTGCCATTAGTGAAACTGTGCAACGTTGGACTGTGAGGCTTCGCTCTGACTGTTTCATATTCCCTTCGACTTCTGAAGTGAAGCCCCTGAGGCCAGTTTTCTGTCTGTATCTAAGTAATAACCACAACAACATGTAGGTAGTTCTGAAATCATCATGCCTCTTCTTTTCATGGGTCATGAAAAGGAAAAAAAAAAGAAATCATAATTTAATCGAAACCCAAGCCTCAAGATACATATTGAATCCACCACTAAGGGAGAGACGCACACCCCTATTATATGTACTACATATGTACATATGTATTATATGTATACTGTGTATATATAGACATACAAGTATGAATATCACAGTATGAGTGAGGATATACTGTAGATGGAACCACATTTAGAGTGTGTTATCGCTGCATCTTTCTAACATTTCTTTTTAATTAGAAGCATTTTCCTCCAGAGGCTGAACATCAGACCCTAATCACACACCACAGCCAAGGCTGTAATTTCAACCCCACATTCAAAACACTGCACTGGAGTCACCCGGTGCTTACTTAGCTTAGCTGTAACTCGACGCTGACGTTGTTTGATTGGAAGTGTTTGAAAATCAATGCCTCTGGCAGCAGAGAACCAGCTGTGCGCTCTCCCTCTCCCTCTCGCTTGCTATAATTTGGTAAAAATAGCAGCATTTTGAGGGGAATGTGATGCCTGAAGCGCCACGCTGTTGACGTCGCATCCCGCACATGCTTGAACTCCGACCCTGCCCAAACTAGCACCTCACTCATCACCTACTGTTTGAGGGGAGTGAGTTACATGTGGCCTGGAAACCTCTGCATCTGTACCTTTAATGTCGGAGTTTGAATGACTTTTTTGTCCTCAAAGTGAGGTCCACATCTAAAAGAAGCCTTAAATCTGTAGTGTGTATCTGATAGACATAAACAAAGTCTGTTGCATTCAAACCATTGTCAAATTCACAGTATGCTGACTATGCATATTTTCTGTGTTTAGATCTTGTGTCACAAGGTGACATTCCAGCACTGCACACATGAAGTGAATCATAAAAACACACAAAAAAACGCCCATGGAAAGTTTCAGAAGTGAATTCTACTGCTCAAAAAAACCCTAACTGTTCAGTATTTTGACAGGATAAAAGATTATTGCCCCCCACCTGCCCCTGCACTGCCACTGTATACATGCAAACACTCCCTCAGTCAGGTCTGATAATATTGGTTGTAAGAGCAGTTACATCTTTTCTGTCCATTTGCACACAAGTTGCATTATTTCACATGTTAATAATATTTCTGGACCTTATGTCTTTCACATCAGATTCAAACATTAAGGTTGACATCCTCATGTCTGTCCTGAAGCTTGTCTTCCTGTCTTCTCCAGTATTGGCTGTATCTAGGTATTATTTTCTCTTTCTTTTTCAGTAAAAATGACTGAGCACCAGCTCATCATCACTAAATGCTGACTAGCGGTTTCTTACCTTTTTTCCCCTTGTAATTTATTTGCTCAATCACGTCTCGCTTTGAGTAAATAGTGAGGGTGTGTTGTAATTCACCTCAGAATTACTCCTAGTTCTGTGCCATTTGTTGTCTAGGCAATGGTCTCTCTTTATGGAGGGGGACATCTGGTGCCGTCTACAGCAGACCCTATTAAAACACCAGCCACAGCGTGCATTTTTGCATTTTGGAGAGGAAACGTACTTTGCAAATTAAGAAGAAGAACATCCTTTCTGGTATATGAAGTTCCCTGACGTGCTTGGGAAAGAGAGAGGCGAGCAGAGGAGTTTTCCATTTGTTGCAGTGTCACCATTAGATGTCACAAGTTCTTCCACAGTGGACCTTTAATTGATATATTCCACTGTGGAATAATTAATGAAGGGAACATGTGGTCGCCCCGTTTTGATCCAGGCTACAAAGAGAGGCCTCATGAGCAGACAGACGATAAGTTGTGATCACCAAACCAGATAATTATAAAGGAGGCAGAAGATAGATGCACATGTACAGTACTATACAGTAACACGCAGTAGCCTCCTCCTCCTCTGTGTTTACACATGTGGCCTTGGTGTTTTTCCTCACTCATTCTTCACTCGTTCTCCTCTGTTTACATGTGGCAGCGTCTTTTTGTTTGTGTGTTTTCTGATGCTCATTATCTGTCTTTCCACCTCGCCGTCTCTGTTCGCTCTGTCTGTCCTAAGTGCAGCCTGTCAGGGAAGATCGGAGGTAATATTTTAACATCAAAACCACCTCATGACACGCTGCAGGCTGCCACTGTGCTCAAATGACAAATCCAAGCAAGGAGTGAGATGTCACTGCTGGCATATCATGCTGTGCAGATGACACTGGGCTTTTTTTTACAAAGCCCCTTTTTTCCATACACATGTTTAATGTACTTTTATTAATCCCCTTTCCTTCTCTGCATTTAACCCATCATCTACTAGTAACATTTCTAGAATTAGAAGTAGTGGGCAGCCATTGAGCAGCACACAGCAGGCCCTTTGGCTTTGTGGGGACTCAAACCGGCAACTCTGCAGTTACAAGCCAATTTCCCTTTCCACTTGGCCATGGGCTACCCATAAAACCAAGTACTGTACTTTAAAGACCCAGTGAGATATTAAGCAATATGAAGATGACTTATCCGTTGAGAAGAAATGGACCAATGAGTTAAAACGATGGGAATCACAAGACACTAAACGATACGATGTAATACACAATGCATGGTTGATCATAACGACACAATCATTTAACAACATAATATCTGCCTAAATGAAGAATATTACATTTCCATTCATTTCACAGCTGTTCTGTCAGTCAATGTCCTTCACGTTTCCCTCATTTCTGTTAAAATTACCACCGTGAGTCACGAAAAAGTGACATTAGTCAGTCAAACTGGTGGAAAAATCTGTTCAGATCCCTGTGTTTTTCAAATAAAAACATGAGAACAGGCTGACAGTATCCACCTAAAATAACGTCAATATGTCTGTAGTTATACTTTATTTATTGTCATACCGTTTTCTGATCCGTGCAGAGAAGAGGTTGAATATCAGGTCTGGTAATTATCTGCATGAAAATGGCCGACTCCAAAGTATAATGAGTCACATCTCTAACTCATTTGGTTTGATCCAGGTGTGTCTGTATTGTTGTACTGATATTTAGCGCCACCTCTATTAATGTGACATTTGCATGTTAATTCCACCTTT
This sequence comes from Solea solea, assembly GCF_958295425.1. Classification (NCBI taxonomy): domain Eukaryota; kingdom Metazoa; phylum Chordata; class Actinopteri; order Pleuronectiformes; family Soleidae; genus Solea; species Solea solea. The sequence continues at coordinate 3,577,402 of NC_081142.1, read as the reverse complement.
TGTTCATTATTATACAATGAAGTAAAGCTTTGGAACGTTTAATCTGAAGTAGTGATCAGTGCTTGTATTGAATTCAAACTTTGTTTAAAAACTCAGATGAACTTTCTCTGTTGAAACTTCAGAAAGCACCTTCCTGTGTTTCAATTCACAAACGCCCCCAAAAAAGCAGTGTGCTGTGCATGGTTCTGTGCTTCAACAGTGGAAATGGAAAAAAAAAAAAAAAAAAGAAGCTTCTTGGCATTGGCTTCTGTTTTTTCCAATCTGACAGTGTAGCTGTAAAGTTCAGAGTCTGGATATTCAATCAAAATGGATTTCCAGTCAAGCTGCTCTCTTTACATAACAAACGCAGGCCTCGTCATTGCACAATATTCCCAATGAGCACTTTTTTCTAGTCTTTGTTCAAACATTTCTGCAGGTAAATAAACACAGTTGAGTCTGCAATAGTTTTTCATTTTCTCTCTCTCTCTCTTGTGGCTTCTTAACGACAGCTGGTAGCTTTTACAAGCACCTGCACACTGGCTCAAACACTTCTTGTCCTCAGGCGAATAAAGGTCCCCAATGGCATCATAAGTGAGGTGGTGCAGCAGGTGTGCTACTGCTGGAGCTTGTGTAACTGCAAAAGAAAGTGGTTTCATTGGCCTCCCTGTGCTTTATTACATAATTTACGGGGAGGGGAAAGTCATCACATTGCACTTTAGGACATTCACGGCCTCATGCCAGCGTGATTAAAGACAGAATCCAGACCAGAATCATGCAGTGCAGATCTGGAGCTAAGTGTGACTTTCACCTCATTGTAAAAAATCCCCACCAAGGCCACTTAGTTATCCACAGTGTCAATACACTCCTCTAGGAAACGTTTTTCAGGGTTTTTGAAGTGTGGTTGTATGAGATATTGATACATTACACAAGACTGTAGTCACTGTGTGCACTGACATTTCTGTAAACCTGCCTCAACTAAACTGACTGGAGAGCTGAATACTTGAAAACATGGCTGCCACAGAAGAAAAACAGATTCTAGCCTCATAACAAAAGCCTCACCTATTCAAATCTACACTATCTTGAGTCTACAATGTCTTAAACATATGTTTGACAGCCTTCTCCAGCTAGAAAATGGAGTTTGTAAATGGCTCTCACTCGGCACCAAATTCCATAGGGAAAATCAGCGATTTTACGTCACATGTGTGCGGTTAATCCACTGCTTCCTTCACCAGTACTAAAATATATGTTATTTTGTGACTGCAGCGTTTGAAATCCTGTGTTCTGATTTACTTAAGTGACACAAACGTATCACATATGGCAGCAGTAGAGCAGCTGCTCCTGTTTCCCGGCAAGCTAAAAGTGCTGATTTTCTCTCTGGACTTTGGTGACCACAGAGAAAATGCAGCTTAACACTGAGAAAAACCAGTGAACATATTCTTAAGAGATAGTAGACGCAAGCAGACATAGATTTAATAAGGTGAGGGGCTAAAGTCAGTGTTGATAATGTCAAAAAAACGAAACAATTTATTTTAGTAATGGTTGGATCACCACAATTTTTTTTTTATCATTTCTTCTTTGGGTCATAAGATTAACTGTGAGAAAATGACGCTGCTCACAAACACAGCTGGTAAATCTTTTATGTCAGGACATGATATGAATAAGGGTACAGAATAAGAAATATGCATTATGTGACAACCAAAAAACTATTTATGTGTCTCAGGTTGCAAAGAATCATAGGACAAACTAAACATTATGAAGCAGTTTTGCTTTTATCCACTCAATCAAATCTGCCCTATTTAATCCCACATGTGTATACGTGGTGTGCTACATGGTATAATTTACTTCTCCCCAGGTATTATACAGTATCTTACCCAGACAATAGAGGATTGTTTTAATTACACGTGGGTGTGTCGGTGTTTACTTGGCCACGCCTCATCCTCAGATTTTACCGCCGTGTGTTTATGCGGATCTGCCTCGGTCCAGCTGAGAAACGTGATTCGGATTTCATGCATTCACATAAAAATAAAATATCTGTGATACATGATGTTACAGCCTTAAGGGAGAAAAAGGAGTGTATAATAGAAAGCATATGGTGCGTTGCATATAGGCACCAACAGCGCACAGAAACACACACACACACCCTGTTACTGTACAGTATATGTGGTCTATAGCTATGAGGCCTGTAATTTCTGGGTTGAGGTAGCGGAGACAAACCTGACTAAAATTAAAAACTGCCTTGTTTTTAGCTTCTCATACTGTATATACAACATTTTTTTGATTATTTGCTGCCTATTTCACACTGTTTATTTAACACTTTTTGATGTTTGATGCCTTTATTGTAGTTTATACAGTTGATATTAGAAATTCAGACAAAAGAGGGATACAGAGTTATGACAAAAACCCACTGACAATGATCCAAGTATATTTGCTTTTACTGTATATACACTATAATATTTATCATCAGACAGAGCTGTGTGCCCCCTACCTTATTCTCCCCAAACTGTAAAGTGTAAATGAGTTGATGAGTTACATTTGAAATATACACTGATTAGATGTTTTAATGTTGCGCTTCTGTGTAGTTTCACATATTCCTGTGGTGATAATAACTTTGGTTATTACAGATGCATTTGCAGATTTGTTTACAGCCTTTTAATTAGGCTTAACGTATATACATTTTAAATTATGTGCATAACGTGACATGGATTCTTTTTTCAGTCATATCTCTTGGAAGTGTCTGTTTTATGTATTCAAAGTTATATAAATTGAACAGACATTGCTTTGAAATAGTCAGAAACTTTACATTATGCAAACATTTGCTCCTTGGGTCAATTAGAAATGTTCAAAAAGTCAGTCCCCATATAAAAATCCTACCTGCTCTGTAGATATTAATATAAATTGTTGGATGATTCATAATAATACTGATGACCCTCTGGTATTTTATCTAGTGCCATATAGTTTTGTTTAGTTTTCATTAGAAAAGCCCACAGAGCTTTACTGCCTTTCATTTCCAGCTACAGTGATGCATGGTCAGTGTAGTACAAGCGACAAAGGACAATGTATACATATAGGAACGGTTGTGGGTCAGTGGAAATGTGGGTTGCCTTCCAACTGGAAAATGGGGGGGGTTTGGGCCCCTGTAGTCTACGTGCCGATGTGTCCCTGGATGAGACACTGAACTCCAAACTGCTCCTGGTGGCTATGCTGTCAGTGTATGTCAGGATATGATCGATAGATATGCTTTATGAATGTGTGTAAATGGGTGAATGACAAAACTGTAGTGTAAAGCCCTGTGAGCGCTCATGTAGACTTAAATGCCTCTTTGTGGACTTCTGGCTCCTGATTTGATAAAGTGTTTTGGGATTCAGAGTTAAATCTCCCACATTTACTCATGAGACTGAGGGTCACTGAGTAAACATTATAAATCAGTGATAGCTGTCAGAATATAGGGGGACATTTTTAAACTGAAGTATTTAATGCTGCAGTGTGTGGCACTAATCTGATTGTGAATAAAGAATTGTGGTTAGATTTTGACAGATTTGACAGGTTTTTCTATGGCTGATGCCGATGAAATCAACAAATGATCACTTTTTGGGTGCAAAATGTTTGGCTGTTTTGTTTTTCTCCACTCCATCTGACAGTTTATATGACAATTTTTGGTGATTTTTCTTGTCCTTGATGTTATTATTCTACCTTTATTTGGTCTTCAGAGAGAGAAACAATGTAACTTGGAATTTGTATGGTGTGTCCGTGAGTGTTTGTGTGAGTAAAGCAGCAGCAGCAGTGCATGGTGGGACATTTCATCCCATTAAAATTGTTTTAAAATATATATTTTTTTTAAAGCTGTAGATTTCACATCTGAAAGTTTTCTTGGGCACTTCTTTGTGTTTTCACTCATGCTCATTTGTCTGCGATCATCTTCCTTTACTTGTGCAATGTTACTGTTGAACCACTTCCTGTGTGCAGTGCGGGAATATCCTTCATCATATCATTAGATCTTAACACTACTACTGAGAAACACAGAGAGTCGTATGGAGCTGATTCTCAGACAATGGTAATGGACTTTTGTTTATATTTAAATGTAATGCACTACAATTTTAAAACCACAACTTTAACTTATTGCTTTTTCTTGTTATTATGTGCAAGCATTGCAGTTAAAAAGTCACACAGATGAAAAACAAGTGTTAATTTATAATAAAATTAGGAGGACATATCATTTTCCCCACTTTAATGTCAGCAGATGGCGGCACTTTTTGGCGGTTGGATGGTCATTTCCTAGGTTGCTCTTGACCCTCTGAACTTGGCGGGTTGTTTTCTCTTCTGCCAACAGGTTAAACCCCAACTGTTGACGCTGCTGCTTGTGTTTGTGTGTGACTATGTGTGTGTATATGTGAGAGAGAAACACGGAGCAGAGCCAAGCAAACCTGCATGTTGACTTTAGAGGCTTTTCCCAGAGTGCAGGACCTGGTGGTTTCACCGACGTTACACTGTGTGCTGGACTCGTCCTTCCCAAGGAAATCGGATAAGTCACAAAGTGTGCTTCAAGTTTTGTGCAATATGAGACTGGGCCAAGTAAATATTTGTTAAAAGTGTAGTGCGTAACTTTTAAACATAAACAAATGTCTGTCACATTTAAAACCACTGTCAAATGTTTATTGTCACAATGCTCTGTTTCTATAACAGTAGGAAAAAACTGAATTACTGTGTTTGTCTCGATGTTAGTCCGACTGAAATGACTCTACATATAATTTCTCAAATGTGGACTAACACACAGATCATGGCCTGATCATGGTCTGACCTGAATCTGACAAACGCTGACCTAGATGCTCTAGGAATAGAACAGAAGAATAAGGCAACATTAACAAAAACATGGTGAAATCCAGACTGGTCCATTTTTGTTTGGACAGAAAGGGAAAAGGATTTCATGCTCTGTCAGCTAGGTTTGAATATTTTTTAGAAGACTCAGGATGGCATTCCACATGCTAAACCAGTGACTGACAAGGTTAAAGGTACATAGCAAAGTTGACATACTGGGACAAGGACTGAAGTTGAATCCAAATGAATGGCTTAACTGTGCATGGCAGTGTTTAGATCTTGTGTCACTCGGTGACATTCCTGCACTGCACACAGGAAGGATTCATTTTAAGTCAAGACAGACGGAGGCAACAGCAACATTGTGCTACTAAAGCTTGCCCCACACTAGAGGATTTTCAAATTAGACTTTTAATTTTGCTCACAAAGACCAAACAGAGGCAGAATAACAACAACAAACAGAATTACACCAGAATTATGCACAGCAGCTTTAAAGTGGCCATAATATTTAGTTCTGATGCTGAATTTGGAATCTCACTGATGAATACCCAATTCATTGCACTTTGATGAAAACAAAATGTAGCTACAGTGTGTCTGTGTTTCTTGGTCGAGCTCTGTGGCCTCGTGGGTTTCTGTGGAGAGTCTCTGTCCTTCACTATTTCCTGAACAGCCGAGGGGGAGATGATGATTTTTTTTTTTTTCCTCTGCAGAAATTGAAGTCAGTAGTTGTTCTCTTCAGAAACGTCCTGCTCCAGGTTGATACAATAAACTCTGCTCGCAGCCTTTCTATCATTTTGATGTTTATAATAAGCTGTTTGAATTCCAACAAAGAGCCTGTCTCAGTAATTAAAGGCTGTTCTTTCTGCAATACTTGGTGTACGTCCATTAGCTGCAGATATCTATGAATACATCTGCAGACAGATATTAGTACTAACTGACATGTTATATGTTGTGTTTAATGTGAAATGGCAGACCATAACTCCCACTAGTGAAGCAGATATAGTCATTTGCCACCACATTTAGGTACAGTTACCGCATATGGTTTTATTTTTCAACAGGGAAAAAAGTACCAGTGCTGTGATTCGCTGTCATTCCAAAACATACAGATGGAAATGGAAAGATTTTAAGATAAGGAAAGGTTCCTATAAGTGCTGATGATTTGGTAATATCATTTATTCAGCTTTCTTTTTTATTACTTTCACTTGAAATGTACATAGGAATTCAAGTTTTAATACAATATATTTGTACCTACAGTGCCTACTTTCATTTAATTTGCTTATTTTAGTTTTACCTACAAAAAAGGGTAACTCTTTGTAAATGAATACATGCATGGTGATAAGTCAGATTCAAATTCTCTGCCAAATTGCTGATTTTTTTCCAACCTTTTACTAAAGATTTAGGTGTTTTAAATAACACACATAAAGTTATACTGTAATTTTTGTAACAAATATAATATTCCCAATACCTGGGTGCTGAAAATACAAGTATTGTGAATTGATAGTATAGTAACATGTACAACAGCAATTTACTGCTACATTTAATATAAACACATCAGGCCAAGTAGAAAAGAAATGTTTTTCAGATTTGCCAGTGGACACAGCACAAATATTACAAATGAACATGCTTTAAATTAATCTATAAACGTCTTTCAAAAGCCCTGGATTGCAGATAACACTGATAAACCGAAATTCCAATACTCCATGTTTCCGTTCATAGAGGAAATATGACAATTCTGATTTGACCATGCCTACTGACCATGTAGGCTATGTCTGAAAAAAGAAGTAAATAAATATCCACAATTTTCCTTTTTTTCTTTCACACCCCTAAGAAATATTCCTTACAAAAATATTTGAAACCTATTCAAATAATATTTGATGTTGCTGAAAGTGCAGTAAAATAGTGAGAGAAGTTACGTTATGGATAAATATTTGCTCTTGTCACGATTTATGCTAATGTTTGTTTTTTTTGACTGAGGATTATTTGTTGTCTTTATAAAGTGGGTCCACATAATACAGTAAAAATCTTGGGAAAGTGATTTAGAGCCTTTGGCTGAATTGAAGCACTGGGACACATGATTGTGTTGGGATTTTGAGGGATTTAGTGTTAAGTTGTGGTGGTAAAGGTTTGGGGTTCTATGTCAGTGTGTGTGGGTGTGTGTGAGAGAGAGAGGCTATTTGATGAGCATTGATATAGAGCTGTGAACTTGGACACAAAACACCAACGTTTGCTGTCCCCAAAAGTCATTGAGTTGGTGTTGGCTGCATATAAAAGTGTGTGTGAGTGACTGTGCACATGTGTATCCTCCTCACCATGCTGGGATCTAAAAATATTTCTCTGAGGGACAGAGGAGTTTTCTGGTGTAGGAATATATGAGGCCAGTTTTCCTTTATGAGTTATTGCCCAGATTAGTTTTTTTTAATTTGTCGTCTGGAGGTGCTGTAAACTGTTACTGGGACCTGATGTGAAACTGGAGCTCAACTCTGCTACATCTCTGTCATTCTCTATAGTTATAAACCACTTAAGTTATGTCATTTCTCGCTTCCTCTTTCACTCCCATTCTTTCCTGTGACCTTGCATCCTCTCACTTTGGACACAGCATGTGACACGTTTTTATTTCAATGAGATTTTTGATGATTTTTGTTCTCATTCTGAATACTTTTTGACATGTCAGTGGACCTGACTGTGATATTTGTTTTATAAACATGACTCAGAGTGAGCTGTGTTGAGGCAGGAATGATGTTTCACTCATTCAGGCTGAAGTAGACTGTGGGAATAAGAACAAACTAATCGAGTTATGGGTGGTCAGGTTAGATTAGCTTGAACTTTATTATCTATAATACAGAAAATTGTCTTCCACAGAAAAGAACAAAAAAAAAAAAAAACAATAGTTTTGAAAAATTTGAAGTTCAATTACAGACAATTAGATACAGTTAAACAGACCCATTACATCAATTATATAAACATTCTGCACAAAATGTCCTAAACTAGTCAAAATAACTGGATCAGATATTGGAAAAACGAGGGCTCTCCACCGCTCTACTCATGTCAGCTGTGCAGATTTATTTGAAGCTAAAAGAATAGAAAAACAAAACATTTCAGTGAAGTTTGTTGCTGAAAAAACATTCATGATAGTAAGATGTCGTGTTGTGAGCTGTTTATTTCTTCTTCTGTCATGTCACTCCAGCTGTATTATCCTGAATGTTAACATGGCAACTTTAATTAATGGTTACTCTTTTATTTCAGTTGCTATTTGTAGCTCCAGTCTAGTAATTGTGTTTTACTCTTACTTTGCCATTTTTGGGAGCTTACATCAGTCCATTTTTTTGAAATGATCAGTATATTAAATGTAAAGTAAATGCATCAGCACTTAGTCATTGAAAAGACTGAAAAAAGAAACAGAAAAACATTCATATTGATAAATATTCAAGGAAGTATTGTTTCGTACATAAAAAGAGGTATCAGAGCAGCAGATCTTACAAGTCGCCCTCCCATCTTAAGCTGTGGCAGCACATTCAGTCCTTGAGTCCTTGGACGTCCTTGAAAAGTCCTTGATTTTGATGTCAACCAAGCTGTGGGAACCCAGTCTCCAAACATACTGTGAGAGTGTATTTACATAGTCAAAGCGAAGTGGTAATGTCACATGACAGTGCTGACATACTGATGTTGGGCAGATACAGTATAATGTCTACAATCTTAGTGAAACAGGATATAATGTCCGAGGTCTACAACTCTAGAACCATAGAAATAGAGTTACAACACATATACTGCAATCTTCTATACACTTAATGTATAAAATGTGTATAATTCAGTATAGTATTTTGATGTATACGGTCTATTCATCTCATATATGGTTTGATTTCAAAAACCGGTCACTGGCCTTGATGACACACTTCAGTACACCGCTGAATCATAACATTTGTGCAGACAGACCTGAACTGTCTGTCTGTCTCTGCTCTGACATACAGGTGGGGAAGGCGACATGACCTAGATCTCCTCACCTCTCACCTTTCATATTTACTTGAGAAGCTTAGGTGTTACAGTAAAGTGTGAGACGTATTTGAAAGTGAAAAGGTCGTAGAATAGATAAGTTTTGAAACAAAGATAATGCATGAATCACTTTTTCCTGCTGTATGTAATACAAGAATGAGCAGAAGTTTCCAGGACTGTGAACCTGTGTCTGTGTGACTGTGGCGCTGCTCACCGACCCACTGTTGGTTCAGCAGAAGCCAGCTGTGGAACAACAGCTGTTTACCTCATACAGGTACCAAGAACACAGCTGACCTCAAATGAGAAGGCAGCACCAGCAATGTAACTGATACACAGGAAGTCTGTTTCCACGTTTTAGCAGCCACATGACCTTCTAGACACTTCCTGTAGTGTTCAACATACTGATACGATTTACTTACATACTGTACCTTAATACTGGGGGTAACCAAACCTTTCAGTTGAATTAAATTCAGTTTTAATTGCATATTGCCAACTCACTGTAGACGTTCTGTTAACATCAGAGCAGAGAAAAAAGTAATATAAGAGTAAATCTTCTATTCAGCATCATTATTCATTGTTTGTGGGCATCATTTACCGTCACTATAGTTTGTTAAATCTCAATTTCCTTACCTTGCAAATGAAAAACAACTTGCATCACTAGTGGAGCAAGAAGTATCATTTGTTGTGAGGGTGTTGCCATGTTTTCATCTAAATTAAAAGGCTTGTTCTGTGGTGCGGTGGCCATGTTAGGATGCAGCACGCTCAGCTGCGTGTCGTCTGATGTGGCTCAGCTTTTATCTGCAGTCATCATGCTTTGTCCAACTCAGCCTCCAGCTTCAGCTGTAAGACTGGAGCTCATGCTACATTTTTAACATGTTATTGTTTAAATGTGCTCATATGTTGACTTACAATTTAAGCTGCTATACTGTTTTTAAAATGGCTGTCATGAAACCCCCCCGAAAGTGGTGCTCTATTTATGGCTGTGCAGAACCACGACATGCTAACAGGTAGCAAAATGACTGGTTGTACATCAACGTGGAGACTGTTGTTCTCTCAATAACCCCCCCCCCCCCACACACACACACACAAATGTTTAAATTCAACAGCTTAACTTCATATTTTTCCGATAAACTGCATTTTAATTTGAGGAAATTTGGGAAAACCCTAGCCCTAACCCATAATTGGCAGATGCTCCAAGACCACTAACTAATCACTAGTACAGACTTCAAATAATGTATGTATATGAATATATTGTGCTCCAAGTTTAGGAGAATTCATCTTTCTGTCCATATCAATTTCTAGTCTGGTCAGGAGTGAAAAAGTCCAACAGTTGTTGAAAAAAATTAACTGTGTAGTAGTAGCAGAAATTAAAATTACATCTTGATAATCCATCATTTTAACTCTATTTTAATAAAAAAAAAACACAGGATGATATTGCACACCATTTCAAAAATAAATTCAAATGAAGTGTTTGCTTTGATATGTAGCTCACAACAAAAAACATATGTATGAAGCAAAAATGAATCTGTAAATAACAGAAACAGAAATAAAATAAAAACAATTATGAATTTTGTAATGTGATAAATAGTATAACCAAATGTATTATTGTAAAAATATATACATTCCACTCAGATTAGCGGCTGGTGCCCATCCCCACTGACATGCTTTGCTAAATGCTTAGTATGTTGCTATTTGCAGTAAATGGAGGTTAAAACATTCTTACACACCAGCGTGATCCTCAGAGAGTTTCCAAATACAGAACCAAAGGTCAGTTCTCCTCCGCTGTACGACACAAGCAGCCTTCACAGAAATGTTCTCCAGCTCACGGTAAACATATTTTTCAGTCCTAAATGCACACAAGCCATTGGGTGTTAGTGTTTCATTAGTTATGAAAAGCCAAAAGACTTTAAGCTCAGAAAAGGAGTCTCCGTGGGAAGTGGCTGAAACCTGAAGCTGCAGGAAATAGAAGTGAGAAAAAGAAACAAGATTAAGTGTGAGGGCACAATGAAAGAAGCAAGTCAGGTTGTGTCTCGAAATCCATTAAATTCATCGACACTGGTGCCAAAAATTCTTTTTAAGCCACTTTTCCCTGCAGATTTTCATTGAAGGTCTGTTTAAACATTTGTTTCTTAAAGGTGTAGAGAGTAAGAATAAGTGACGTCTCACAGTCACTACGTTTACATTTCACATCACAGTTTAATCGAACTAAGGCGATTAGTCTGACTAAGAAAGGCAATCAGACAAGTTGCCGAGTCCGAGTATACATGGGCAGGAGAAAATCGATTTACTGACCATGTAGGCTATGACTGACTCCACCTCCACAGGTGGCGCTGTATCCCTCTATAAAATAGTATTTATTGAATCCGTTTCCTGTTGATGTTTATGTCACAAAAAAGGAAACAGCGGACGGCGAAACGGATGAAGAAGTATCGTGTTGTTTGTTCTTCTCTGGCAACAGTACTGCACTTTATACGTCGTCTTCTTATATAAATTTTGGTGCATGTGCAGAACACAAAGTCCGACTTTAGTGCAACTAAGCATATTCATGCACGAGTAATCGTACTATGAATCGCATTGAGGTCCAGGTATGTTAGTCTTACTAAGCCTATCTTAATTTTAGTCAGAGTAACATGTTTACATGGCATTATAAAATTCCGAATTATTGTCTTAATCCGAGTAAAATTTGACTTTTAACATGCATTTAAACACAACGAATGGGAGAGAAAATTGTCACCAGAAATAACGTTCTTTGTTTGCGTTAATCTTCTGCTCTTTGCGACACAAGATGGTGTCCTCCATAAAGCAAAGCCCTTATCTAAATACATATAGGCTTATTCTAAGGATATGAAAACCAGATGATATTTATTTTAAAGTGATTATACACTTATACAAACATACAGTTTAATGTCAGTTTCTGACATTAAAAAATGTTACAAACTGGAAATTCAAATAAGCTGAGTGTTATATTACCTTATAGCCTGACAATATGGAAAGCTGTTATCCTGCTAGTCAAAAAAAGGATACATATGGGCACAAGCTCAAAATCAGCAGGCCTGGATTTGCTTCCCATAATTCACATTCACATGTATGTGAACCTGCTTTTCCCATAATGTCCGAGGTGAATTTGAATTAGAGCAGTAGCAGACAAAGCATATGTGAAATTTCGGGAATAAGGTCTGTTATTCCTGAAATTCCTGCTGATCCTTCAGTTACTTCACCAGCGAGATGTCAGGAAAGTGTTGTTTTTGGCCGATGATGAAGCCCAGGAAACACACAAACACATACTCTCTCTGTTCTCTCTCTCTATTGGTCCACAGTGCTTTTGTAGTTTTCTTTTGTGTCATGTAGCCCGGCTCTGGTGTTGTCTTAGTATTCACAGTGGAGTTACTGTTACCTGTAAAGAGATAAAAGACATCAAATTGTTGTATAGTGACAATAAGAAAACATCAAAAACCTTTTGAATGTTTCTTTGTATCCAATGAAATAAATCCAAGCAGTCAGTTTAATTCTCTTACATAAGGTGTGGTTAACATGATGCGAACAGTTAAACTAAACCTCGGTTGTATAATGGAGACTCTGAGCACCACTAAAAGTCCCTCCGTTGGTTTCTGCAGCATTTAACTCAGTCATGATCAGATAATAACACTAAGCCATTTAAGTGGAGCCATCTTTTTGCTAATGTGGGTGAAAACTGCTCAGCCGTGAAACTAAACACATCCATGTCCCATTGTAAACACCACGTTTTATGAGAAGGTACCAAAGACGTCCTCATTTTCCACATTTCATTCATGCCACCTCTTTGAACTGCTCCCTTCTGTCAGACCTTAAATGATCTCGCAATCACACACCACAAGAATGTTCAACAGCTTCTTTTCATGAGCAGTGCACTTAAGTCACACTGACACTTTAATTATGGTTGCACTTACAAGTACTGCTTTTTATTTTGTTTTTTTATTATTATTTTTGTTTTCATTATATCTGAACTGCATGAGTATTTTTGAGTCTTGGCTCCTGTATTGTTGGTAAATAGGAAATAACAAACTGCTTTGCATAAAAATAAGCACACAAATAAAAAGAAAAAGAAATTGACATCAAATCAAGCATAAGGTTCTAAAGCAAATGTCAAAAGAGAGGTAATAATGTGAGACAGATCCTTTGTTCCTCTCCCTTTACCTTTATTTATCTTCTTATGATTATTAGCATTATTATTATATTATGGTTGTCATTATGGTTAGTTATAATACATGCACGCACACGTACAGTCATTCATTTGTCATCATCACCGTCATGTCACATGTTTATTTACTGTGTGTAACCTTCTTTAAATAAAAAAAATAATAATTATAATAAAAAAAGTAGGAATATAGGAGGAGTACAGCATTCAGGATTTGAATTTGATGCTGCTTTCTATTGATATTGGAGGTCAAAAGTTGAAACTGGGTGTGACGTCACCTTCATGTTGATTGCGTTCTTCAGAAGTCTGAAAAACATGGATACAAATCTATCGTAGATTATACACCAGTCCACGACTCTGACTGTGAAACAAATATGACAGCAGGAGCAAAGGTGGAAGTCACTTTAGAATCCCATGTCAGCGTTGATGAGGTTGCCCTGACTCTGAGGGGGTTTTCCGGTCAACTTGGAAATTCCAACTTCTGACTATAACTGGACACCATTTGATGTTTTGTAAAAGAAAGGCAGGAATCAAGGGGTAAAATACTCAGTCACCACTGGTTTTATATTTGTTCCTCGGGGCAGCTAATAAATAAAGACCAGATTACATAAGGGGCAGATCTAGAGCGTAGGGATTGAGGAGGGAAATTATATAAATGGATCCTTGACTGTGTATTGTTCTAAAAGTTAAAAACAGCCTTTTAAAATTAATCGGGGTATTTGACAGGTAGCCAGTGTGAGGAGGATAAAATTGGTGTAATATGGAATTGTATTATTTTTGGTTAAAATCGAGCAGACAATTTTTCACACTTTTTAGTGGTTTGATTAAAACAGGAAAAAAAGAACATTTCCATCTAAGTCACAATAGAACATATCTTTCCTTTAATTAAAAAAGCACAAGATTGTCTCGTTTGAATGTTTTGTTTCAAATGAAATACGGAGAGAAACCAGTTGATTTTCTCGGCTGTTGGACTGAGTGGTCAGTTGGAGGCGGCATGTTGGCCGTTCCTGTCCAGCTGAATTCATGGCTGTGACTCAGCGCCTCTGTGCCTTCTTCTTCCATCACTTTTGTCCTTTCATTCACTCATTCATTCTGCCATTCATCACTAAAATAATAAGAAAACAGACTGAGGGAAATGTTCTCAAAATGAATTCACCGATTTTCTAAACTTGACAGAATGTGAGCAGGTTTGTGATAGAATGTACATGGTGTGGTTGGTTATTATAGGACCAGTCAGTGATATCCTCTGCATCAAAGTACATCATTGTAGTGATAAAAGTCAGAGTGAACCCAGCTGGAGAAATCATCCTCACTGTGTGGAAAATACATATTTTTCCCAGATTTTAAAACGTGGATAAAAACCATATTAGAAATGGTATCACATGAACAATTAAACTGTGTGTAATTTGATAAATGCAAGTGTATTCTTTTAAATCTGGCTGAAAACATGTATTAGTGTATTCACATTTTATCAGATTTATCAGATTTTATCTTGTACCTCCATCAGTTTTATTTACCTTATAATTTGTCAGGAATTTTATTTTTGCACTGTTAACTACTTTGTTTTGATAAGTCCTTTATAAATATGTTAAGTTTAACAAAACAAATACAAACTTCATAGACAAAATAAAAATCTGTGGCCGCTGCAGAACTATCACCATAGTTACACTTTAATAAGGCCTCTCTCATAGAGTGATAAATCACTAAATAAATGGAAATTCCATTGTTATGTGGCAATTATTAAGTATTTTATTGAGCGATATAAAAAAGCATGCCTCCAATTAAAATCCCCCTTTTCCCCTTTAACGTCTAAACAAATGTTTGGTTCCCATGAACACAGGGAAGTAAATAGAAGATAAAGCATGTGTTCATTCGGCAGTCTGTTCTCATATTGAACTTTTTATTTGTCAAGCTCCGTGGTGCAGTGAGTCACTGACATTGTTTCCTTCTTCTCCTGCAGGTTGGAAGCCTGTCTCTGTGCATGTGTTTGGGATGAAGCACCTGTGGGACACTCACCTCCTCCTCCTCCTCCTCCTCCTCGGTCTGTTCCAAACTGTCACGTCGCAGGTCAACCCAGGTACGTGCCCCCGTCAGAGGGTACATTTTCCATATTTCTGTTCTGACTCAGACTGCAGTGAGATCACATTTGAGACTCTGTGAACACTAAAAAAGTGACTTTTGTGAGTTTAAGTGTTTTTTGGGGATTTGGTGATGCAGACCAGTAGCCCAGACTGCAACTGATTCAGATTTTGGATAAGTGCTGCTTTGTGGGAGCCATGTGGTCCCCTCTCTATGGTCTGGCCTCTTTGATCTCTGCATGCACGTCTTTCTCCAGCTCTCCCTCAGTTGTGTGGGTGGTTTTTGGGATGTCAATGAAAAGGAACCAATCATTTTTTTAAACAAGGAAATGGAGTAAGAACATTTGGTGCACAGAAAAGGAGTGAAAAATGAGAGGATCAAAGCAAGGTTTTTTGGTGATTGTTGAAATTGTAGACATATTGCAGATATTTGTCAGTAGACTGGCTGATAGTTTTGGTTTTACTCTCACAAGCGTCTGTCATCGAGCTGATTGTCCTTCTACTGTTGAAAAGATAATGAATCAATCTACTCAGACATGAAGAGTTGTTAAGGATGGTCTTGTCTACGATGCTGAACAGGTCTCACTGAACTGGCTCTGCCAAAAAGCAACAAAAAAACAACATTGAAAAAAAAATAGCTCCATCACTTCCACACCCTCCCTCTATTCTTACTCCACATCACTTTTACTTATCACTAAGCTTATTTTTTTAGGGGTTTAAAACATGAAGTATAATAAAAGCAAATGTGAGCTCATAAACAGAAAACAATATGTATATATATATATATATATATATATACGTATATATGTATATATATACGTGTATATATGGATATATATGTATATACAAATATATATATATATATATATATATATATATATATATACGTATATATATACATAAAATCTGTTCTCTACAGCATTCTCCCATACACTAAGTCATTCCTGCACAAAAAACACACACCACATGTAAACACTCAAGAACTTGGCTTATGTTTGTCATTCGTGTCCCTTGTGTCAAAACTAATGGAATAAAAGTGCATTTATTATAAGAACTTCAAAGGAAGAAATGTGTAGAGTGAGTGAGATAGTGATCGTATACAGTGTGTGTTTATAGAGGGAGTGTTCGAGTAAAACAGTGTGTCCATGCTGTGGTGCGTTTCATGCACGTCTGTATATGTTCTGACCCATTTAACAAGACGTGAATGTAATGTGAGATTCCCTTTCTTTTTTTCTTTTTTAATTTGAACTTTTATTCAAAATCTTACTTGGCATTCCACAAAAAAAGAAGAAGAAAAAAAGGGGCAACATGAATATTTTATGAGACATCTCTCAACTGCATTTAATAAGGGATTTGAGCGTATGACCCCAGAGGGACTTCTATTGCTGGTCTTTCTTTCTTTTTTCCTTTTACGCGTGTGTGTGCGTGTGCGTGCGCACAATCACATGCATATACCCGCATGCACATGCATGCTGTAGATCCAGCTATCCCACTGGAGTCTGTGGCTAATGCATACCAGACATTCTGACAGCAGGAAAGTCCATTGAAATGAGCTCTGTCTTTCGCCCCGGCATTGTGTATGTGTGTGTGTGTGTGTGTTACCCAGTATTTGACCGCTCATAAGTCATGGAAAGGACTGTTTGTGCATCTGATCATGGTTAAAGTTCACCAAGTTCACTGTTAAGAAAAAAAAAAAAAAATTGGATGTAAAATCTGAGCTAATGGAGTTGAGTTTGGTTTACAAACCAGCAGCAGTGACCTGCGGTGTCACGAAGAGCTCACATCTCAACCTGCTCTAATATATGGATACAAGATATCGTATATCAATCTAATGCTGCACTTCTGCTGCATTGAGAAGAAGAAGAAGGCCATTTTTCCACAGTCTGGAAATATTCCCGGCTGAATTTAGTAGAGCTGAGATGTTGAGTGATGCCAATTTTCCCCTGTTTAAAATTCCCAGGCAATGGAATTACAGCATCCCTGTCTTTCCCATTTTACTTGGGAGTGGGCGAACTTTATTTCACTGCGGAGATGAGGGAGGAGAAGGTGTGGACATGAGCACAGGCCTGAGCAGAGCCACCAAATATCATGCAGTGTTATTATTGTGTGGGCTCCTACTTATGAGGATGTTTCAAATAGAAGCCAAATGAATAGGTGAATGCACAAGAATGAATCGCTGTCACAGTCACTAAAAACATGCAAATGACTTTAAACACAAGCCAACAAAGAAAGAAAAGAAGACCCTTCTGCTAAAGGCCAAACAGTCACACAGGGTAAACAATTCTTATATTAGAAGAAAAAGGGAACTTGAATAATTATATGAACAGAAAAACAAACTCTTTCTTAACAACAAACTCAGTGTGCAGACAAAGAATGCAGACGCAGACCACATGTGTGTATTTTCTCCAAGGTCTTTTAATTCAGTGGTCAGTAATTGGCCTGCCAGTATCAGTATCTGCTCCAGCAGATGATTTAACAAATCTGATCTTAAAT
The DNA here is from genome assembly GCF_958295425.1 of Solea solea. Classification (NCBI taxonomy): domain Eukaryota; kingdom Metazoa; phylum Chordata; class Actinopteri; order Pleuronectiformes; family Soleidae; genus Solea; species Solea solea. The sequence goes on along the minus strand of NC_081142.1, from coordinate 3,559,882 downwards.
TATTTGTATTATCTTCACAAAAATATGAAAATTTCATATCGAGTTCAGAGCTTTTTATTCTATTTATTCTTTTTTATCCTATTAAACAATATATTAAATAAGTAATAAAGGGCAACAAAAAAACTGAGCTTTGTCAAAAAGCTTTAATGCATTGAGGGGATAAAAATGGTAACTTTAAAAAATGACTTCAAAGCTGCCTACATCCTACACTCCCACTTGTGACCACCGGGGTCACTGTTCAGCAAGTTTGTCACCTGATCCCATTTCAGAATGTTATAAATTTGACAATAAAATCATAAGAAACACAAGCACAATTGTGCTGATATACAGTTTAAGGGACAGGTATAATTCTGTAGACCTGAGCTGTTACTTGTGTGTGTGTGTGTGTGTGTGTGTGTGTGTGTGTGTGGGAGTGTATTTAGAGTCAGTTGATGGACAGCAAACTCTGACAGAACAAGTCTGCCTTTCATGGCAGGGTGCGGTAAAAATCAGGAGGTGAGAGAGGGGGTTTGGTCCGTTACTCCTTCATCTCTCTTTCTCTCGCTCTCTCTCTTAACCACACAAGGCTGGTATTTTTCCACCTTTTTTCTCGGCTGATATTTTTAGATGCTCTGGCCAAATATGAATCCTGATGGGTGGTGGGGTCGGTGTGTGTATATGTGTGCAGCTCACCCCAGTGGTCACCTCTGAGTGGGTTGGGTAGATAAATAAATACAGCAAAAACCAACATTTGCTGGAGTGGTCATACATCCGGCACGGCAACACTGAAACCCATTCCTGTCTCTCTCTCTCTCTCTCTCTCTCAAATGTATTTAGGATGTGGTTAAAGACTCTGATAATGACTCTTATTTTCATCAATTGTGTCCAAGGCAATTGCTGTGTTTTCCCCCCATCTGATGATGTTGCACTGCCCGTGGTCTGCATCACTGTGTGTTTCTGGCAAGACTTCACGGAGAAAATATGCCCTCGTGTCACCACACATGACCCCAGTGTTTCCACTGACATTTCTTTTGAATGTTTTGACAATGTTTCATGCAGCGTGGAGAGCAAAGATGCAGCTCCTCTCTCCTTCTCGCCTTGATGCGTGTTTTACTCTCTTCACCTCTGTGTGAATTAGTAACGGAACGCCAAACCACCTCAGACCCAACAACCTTTGACCAAACTTGGCTGCAACTGCAAAACCTTCCGCTACAAGATGCCAGATATTATGATTTAATATTCCTGTTCTTTGTCATCTTAACCTGCCCTGATTTGATTTCAAATCATCTTCATGAACACGATTTTGCAACTATAATCATAGCCTGAATATACCATAAGATTCTGAGAATAAGAGATGAGTGATATGGGTTTTTCTCAGTGGATGTGGTTTGCTTGTAGTCAAGGTTTATCTGGTGCAGGGGATAGATTGGTCGGGTGTAAACAGTTGGGGGAAAATGATGAGGGCTGAAGGGAAGTGAAGGCAGCAATTAACAAATCAAGGAGACAAGTGTAGACAAGTGTAATTTTAGCATTTTAGCATTTTTATTTAGACTTTACCATAAGATTTAACATTTAGATTTAGATTTAACTTTGTTTTTCTACTAATGCATATTGATTACAGTCATGTAACATGTTTTTCACATGAATTTGAGTCTCAAATCACAGGAAAATTAGCTAAATGTGCCAAAACGTAGTAGCAGTAAAATTGTTAACACAATGACTCTGTCAGAACAAAACCTGGTTCTTATGAGGCAGAACCTAAAATTCTGAAGATCTAGTTAGGTTTAGGTTAAGGTAATATGCTTGTGGTGAGGCTGTCCAAATGAATGGAAGTCAATCTAAGTCCTTAAATGGATAGAATAGCTGCACAAACCTTTGTGTCTGTGTGTGTGTGTGTGTGTGTGTGTGTGTCCTAAACCCTTCAGGGGTTTCCACTTCTTGACTTCTGAGCAAATATTTGCAGGCGATCAAGAAAGGAGGAAGACAGAATCACAGAGAGAGAAAAGGGAGGAAAGAAAAAAGCAGGAGAGAGACAGAGAAGGCCTTGAACCTCCAGCTCTGCTGTTGCTGGCATCTTCTCAAAGGTTTGTCTGTCGGACAAGGGGCCAGGTTAACTCCACTAAATCCACTACACAGAAATCACGATTTCCAAAGACTCTTTCATCCATCAGTGAGGCTATTTAGCGGTCATATCCTGTTAAGTGGCGTTATCAGTGTGAGACCAAAACAATCCGACCCTTTAGATACAACATGAAGGAAAAGTGTCCCCTTTATTTTTCTACCCATGGAAACACAGAGGAATCAGGACATTCCTTCTTGTGAGAGTCTTGTAAAAGTAATAAGAAACCACGCTGGCTGTGTCACGCTCAGTTTGCCTCTAACCTGCTTGATGGGATGAAGACTTTCTGAATTGCAGTGTTAATTTTAATCAACTTGCACAGAAGAAAGGAAAAAAAAAGAGAGAGAGAGAGAGAGAGAGACCACACAGAAGGCCAGGACAGAGAGGAGACAGAAGGGGAGGATGTGGAGGGGGTGGAGGGGGTGCAGGAAACAGTGGGCATACAGTTTCTATTGACCACAGAATGGAGGTGTGATGGACACAAACCTTCCTGATTTACCACGCACGTACACACACACACACACACAATCACACGGTAACCGCCTCTTGTGCATGTGTTCAGCACCAACACTATTTGGATTGGCAGAGACACTGAATGGTCCCAGCCTATTATTTCAATACAGAAACCACAATTTGTGTGTGTTTCTTGACAGGAGTGTGTGTGTGTGTGTGTGTGTCTGGTGTGTTTGAGTACAGTGTTGAATTCACAGCGTCAGCCAGCTCTGTGGCTGGTCCGAGAAAAGTGAGGACAGCTGCACTTTTCATTGTGTGATAATCCAGGTAAAAGATACATTAAGTAATAAACACTTATCGCACTGTTATGTGATAATTTATCAAGTAAAAAAAATTATTTAAATCTACACATACACTGTGAGCTTAAAGGTTCACTAGGCAACTTATTTTCCCTCACAATAGGGCTTGGAAACCAATTTGTTGGCTCACTTAATAGTGAGAATGGTTCCTCTTTTAATTTTTTATGATCTTAATATTTAATATTTTTCGACATTTGTATATTCCTTGCTTACAAATAATTACTTTTTATTTTTACTGGCTTTGCTGCTGTGACGCTTTAATCTTCCCTGTTGTGGGACTAATGGACTTTATTATTCTAAGGACTTTCTTATCTTGTCATATCGTGTCGTGTACATAACATAAGGCAACAATACATGCAGTGGAATTCAGTCGTAAAGAAATAAACCAGCAGAGTGACTTCTTTCAGAGTAAAGTGCTCGTAAAAGCTTAATGACAGTGTTTCTAACGATCACTTTCCTTCTTTGGTAAATAGTATTTCATTCATATGTTTGTCCTGTGTTTCCCCCCCCCACTCACCTTTATTACAGTTTCTATATTTACCTGCATATCTGGTTCAGGTCGTCCGGCCTTTAACTGAAACGTGTTGTTGTTTTGTCTCAGGTGTGTGTCGTTATGCTCTGGGCATGTCAGGTGGGCAGATCCAGGACGAGGACATTTCTGCCTCCAGCCAGTGGTCCGAGTCCACCGCTGCTAGATACGGCAGGTAGGTTCCTAAAACCAAGTCCTAGCCCTCAACAGAAGGGATGTTCCTGACAGAACATGAGGACCAACCAAAATGTCCTCACTTTAATTATCATTGCAACAGTTTGTTGGTCCTCACAAAGATATGCATACAAGAACACATACACAAAATTGATAGAGTTTGCCATGATGATGAATGAATGTGTGTCAAGGTGTCAGCATGCACGAGTATGTGTGTGTGTGTGTGTGTGTGTAAATATCAGGATAATGATGTAATACACTCTCTCCATTCGTCTTGGCTGTGTTTTCATTCTCTCCCCTGACAGCCCCTCGTCCAAAATTAACACTTTAGGATGGATTTACGACGCAGGTTTTCACTGAAGTGTTTTCATAACAGGCTTTTAGGAGTGAAATCCACCACTGCACTCACTATTACTTTCCTCTCACCTTTCTCTGCCATCCTGTCCTACATTTTCTTTTCCTCCTATACCCTTTTCCCTTTACTGCTGCAACTCCACTGTGGACATCCACTCACTGTGCAACTCCTTCCTTTTCCAAATGTCTCTCTTCCAGGTTGGACTTTGAGGAGGGCGACGGAGCGTGGTGTCCAGAAATAACATTTGAGACAGACAACCTGAAGGAGTTCCTTCAGATTGACCTGCGCTCGCTCCACTTCATCACCCTGGTGGGCACCCAGGGTCGACACGCAGGAGGCATGGGGAACGAGTTTGCACAGATGTACAAAATTAAGTACAGCCGTGATGGAAGTCGCTGGATATCATGGAGAAACAGACAAGGCAAACAGGCAAGTGTATTAATCAGTGACTCCCCCCCAAATTCCTTCTGCCGCGGGACCCTAAAGTTCCTTGAAACGCCCCTGGCTGGGATATAGTCCAAGATTAAGATTAACCATTCCTAGTCTGGGTCGCCAATAAATTTGCAGAAATGTTAAAAAGTTAGGATTTGATTCATAGCACATGCATTTTACATTGTTGTGAATCATTTATCAAATATGTATGTGGTTTAACTAAACTAAACTAAACTAAAAAAGTGGGTGAACCACTGGTTTTATTTAACTGTGTGATTTATTTTGATCTTTCTATAAACCTTCCACAAGTTGTCATGACCAAATTCACAATGAAATTCGTGAGGAATGCAAATCCTGTCAGCCATTTTTTCTGCCTGTAAAATCCAATTTTTATGCATATTTCTTTTGAACATATACATGTGAATCTTTTCTTAAAAAGCTGAAAGAAATTCCTTGCAGCCCAGGCCACGACTGTGTTATCATGCAGATGTAGTAATTGTCGGTCCTTGCTGTGCTCCTTTGTTTTTCATGAAGGTGATTGAGGGAAATAGAAACGCCTATGACATCGTACTCAAGGATTTGGAGCCGCCCATCATCGCTCGCTATGTCCGCTTCATGCCCGTCACAGATAACTCCATGAACGTCTGCATGAGAGTTGAGCTCTACGGCTGTGAATGGCTGGGTAAGATGTTGATGAGGAAGAGAGAGAGGATATGTAAAGAAAGAACAACAGAGCTGAGGCGTCTGTCTTCAGCTTGTATATAGTATAGGTCATATAGATCCTTATCCATATATAGCATGAGTTAGAAGTTCTGGTTATTGGGAGCAATATCTTTGACACCATCCTTTCAGTTCTGTTCTTTTCCTTTTCTTCTTTCACTTTAACCTCAATCGTCAGGTTTAAATGTTGCCATTTTGTTTCCAAACATTACCTAATGCTTTTTGGGCACACATGCTTCATTAAATGTCCAGTGTAGAAAGAATAAGAGACATCTAATGGCGAGATTGTGGATTACAGCTACACACACTCATCCCTTGCATCCTTATTCCTCCTTCGGGTTCTGCCTAACAGTATGAAACACTCACTAACAAACAAACACTAAAGCGAGGCCCAGCCTAATTTACATTTACTGCCTTATTTTAAGGACAGGAAAACACAATGATGTTTAATTATAAAAACATACGTTTGGGTATAGTTTATTCAACATCTGCCTATAAAACTTCCTCAGTGTTACACACTGGACCCTAAGCAGTATGCCGGTCAGTGTTAGAACTACATTAGCGCAGGTGTGAAGTGAATGGAAAATTCTCATTTTAGATTTCTATTCTAAATTTGTTGTTGAAGAACCTGGTGAAATTGAGGTCAAATCAATACATAAAAAGAAGCCAAAAAAAAGGTAGAAACATTTAAAACATTGCACATTGTAATGGAAAACAACACTTCTGTAACTTCCTTATACTGCTTGTTTCACCATATAATGCTTAGACATTCACACAAACTGACCACAAAAATCTGATTTACTACGTGTTGAGAATCCTACTGTCGCTTCAAGGCCCAAGGCCACGTTTCTCCTTCCTTTGTATGCTGCACAGAGAAGCTGATGACGTGACAACTGGCTATAAATCCATATAACTTTCTCTGTGTCTCAGAGCCACGTTGACCTGCCTCTGCGATGTTGAGATCTTGACTCTTTCTTCGCAAAGAATCAAACAGCACTTCCACAAGCCATTTGATACTCAAGCTTTTATATCCTCATTAGACATCTTAAGACACATTTTTCTACTGCACTGTGATTCATACTGCTCATTTCCCTAAAGCTGCATTGCATAATTAGTATAGCGCTGTAGTTGGATCTCATGTTGCCCGGCAACATTGCCGTGCTGCACGTAGTCATGTATTTTACATTATGATGCAGATGATGGAGGCAAAGCAGAAGCACAGCAGCTACACAGTGAAGCCAAGCAGCTGTGTACAGTTGGACTATGGCTGAAAATGCCCCAAGTCCAATAATCTGATTGATAGAAGTTACACATTAGAGCTTTAATGAAAAACTTGTAAGATCACCTTTGAATAGACAGGGTCACTGTGAGAAGTAAAGCAGGCAATAATCAGGGGCCTTGAGCTGAGAAAGGCCCACACAGGAGAGATTATTACAACAATTTTGTGAGAATTACGTTATATTTTAAGATGTATGGTTATGTACACAATACTGCCGCAACACTATGGTTGGAAAGGCCCATAACCTCAGTTTGGGTCAATGTGGGGCCCCCAAATATTGCAAAACTAACCTAAAAATGGATGTGAAATATAACAAACACACATAAGATCATTAAAAAGAAAAGCAGAAATCCTTGTTTCATCTCATCATTGTGAATATATATTGTCTTTATAGACATTTCTGCACAGTCAAATAGATCATAGTGATTATTTTCCATGTACTGTTCAATCACAGGTGAAGAAATTGTTCTTGGGTCCACATGAAACACATAAATTAAAAAATAAAAGAAAGAGACATATATTTAATCATCTAAATGCAGCAGATTTTTTGTGAGAATCTAAAACAACCTTCTGAAGTAATCCAGTATTCTGTGGTTTGAATTCAAAGTGATGAATCCATAAAAATAAACAAAGAAATAAATTGTTTTGCAGATGGTCTTGTATCATACAACGCTCCAGTGGGAGAACAGATGTCCTTGCCCACTTACCCCGCTTATCTCAACGACACCGTCTACGACGGCGCCATCATCCACAGGTATGTGTCTCTCATTCCTCCCTCCTCACACCACTGCTCTGCTCCATCATCGCGCTCATCCTGCGTCAGTACTTTTCCCCTCCTCGCCTCCTTGTTGCCTGGTCACCATGGTGAAAGCAGAGAGCCACATGGTGGTGAGTGGGTCATGGTGGTTTACTGTTAAGCAATACCTCATGGGAATGACTGAGTCAACCAAAGTTTCAAAATGGGGACGAACAACTTGAGAGGCTTTTGTTGACATTAGTGTTTCGATGATGAATAATGTCCTCCATGACACGGACCTTCTTTTCTCAGAGGGAAAAGAAAATGGCCCATAATGCAGCATCAAAGCCAAGAGCATGAGGAAGATGAACTGGTTTTATAATGCTGCCACCTAGTGTTGAATGCTTGAACCTTTTTTTTTGTTACACACGATTACAAGGATAGTAACAAGTTTTTATTTCGTTTTGACTTTTTGTGTTTATAATGAGTTATGACTTTTAATTAGTTTTTAGAGTTGGTTTGCTAGTTTTTATTAGTTTTCATTTTTTGTAAATGGTTAGTTTTAGTTTTTTTGTAATATGGAGCATTTGCCTGGTGCAAGATTCAAAAAGATGATAATAAGTATTGCGTCTCAAATGCAACCGTTCAAAATTGCCAGCAGCGAAAAAATAAATACACTTCATATGAAAGAGAAGGATTATGTATGAAATTAATTTGCAAAGACGAAAACGAAGCACATTTTCACTACAATTGTAGTTCGTTTTATAAACACACAATTCTGTTTCAGTTAGTAACTCTAGCTTTTATTTTTATTTCAGTTAACAAAAATGTTTTTTCAATTTTAGTTTTGTTATTTTGTAGTTTTCTTTAACTATAATAACCTTGAGTCTGACACTCAGGGAGCAACATCTCAGCCCACATCTGCACAACTATTAACACATACTCATTCAAACATTAAACACACCTAATTAGACTCACCTGTGATCCAACTGATCAAACATGGCTATCACCTTACGTGTGTAGTAAGATGCTTTCATGTAAAGTCACCAATCAGGCATACGCATTATAAAAAGTAACAGATTACTTTAATGCTTCAGTAAGATGTGACTAAACTGATGCAGAGCGGATTTTCCAAAAAGCCAGATCCAGCTAGGATATTTTAAAATTCATGCTTTCTTTTTTGTTGCCACAATTTATTTATTTTTTTGCTGTGTTTATTTACTATATTCTATTTAAAAGGTGTTGGATTATAGACCTACAGTCATACTTTCAGTGCTTTTGATGACAATAATTACACACTGGAGCTTCAAGCATTCAAAAAAACCCAAAAAACTTAACAGCGGTGTTGAAATACACATTGCAAAGGTGTGTCTCTGTGTTCAAATACATTTTAAATCTTTTCTTTCCAGTATGACAGAGGGTTTGGGTCAGCTGACTGATGGCGTATGTGGTCTGGACGATTTCACGCTCAGCCATGTTTACAACGTGTGGCCTGGCTACGACTACGTCGGCTGGAACAATGAAAGTTTCCCCAGTGGATATGTGGAGGTCATGTTTGAGTTTGACCGCACGAGAAACTTCACCACCATGAAGGTGCAGACTCCTCATGATACAGCTCTCCATAGTTTCACAGTATAGCCCACCGTCAGTGCTAAAACTCTCCCCGTATGTCTCGTCTGCAGGTCCACTGCAACAACATGTTTTCCCGCCATGTGAAGACCTTCCGTCAGGTGGTGTGTTACTTCCGTTCTGAGGCAGACTGGGAGGCCACGCCGCTCTCCTTCAGCTCTGTGGTGGACGAGAAGAATCCCAGCGCCCGCTTTGTCACTGTCAACTTAGCCAATCACATGGCCAGTGCCATCAAATGCCAGTTCTACTTTGCTGATGCCTGGCTGCTGTTCAGTGAGATCACCTTCCAGTCAGGTATGAACTAAGCATGTGCAGAGACATGCCCCCTTGGTGGTTGTAGAAGCTTATATTCTTATTATATATATATTGTTTGTTTTTACACTTAATTGTATCCATGAATGTTATTACATTTAATGATTGTGTTGCTTGCGTTACATCCATAATAAAAACATATATAAGAAATGCAGTCTTCCTGTTGGAGAGCAAACTCCTGTATTGAAGCTGCAACCTTATTTCTTGCAATCATTTCCTTTCAGACACAGCCATGTACAACACAACTCTGGCTCCGCCCAACACTGGACTGGACAACACACCACCTGGTTAGTGACCTCGATGCCAATTAACGTATAAAGTAATTAATTTTATCTTAATAATTATACTGGCAGTGGCTTTAAATTATCTTCAGAATCTTGATCAAACATTTGGCATTTTCACAACAGACATCATTGTCCCTAAATCCATTTTTACAAATTAAGTCTGGCCAGTTTTTATTCAGTGTGTCCACACTGGAAGAATAGTATTTTTCTCTAAATAAGTTTTTAATGTGCTGGAAAAATGTTAATAATTTGTGAATTGTGCTGGACAGCACCAAAACATCTTGGTAAACTAAACATCTGATGACTGCTTAAACAGTTTTTCAACCTTTTTTGAGGCAAGGCTCATTTTTAGATTACACAAAACCCCACATTACACAGTACATATAACCACAGTTTAGTTTTTTTCAAAATGTGTTCATACTCTTGGGCCTGTTTCCACATACACAAAGCCGATATCCTGGCAGGAATTGAAGAAATGCACACACCGAGCAGCTCCTCCTCAGCAGCGCTCAGTCTCTCGCTCTGTTTTTGTTTTTAATGGCAGTCATGCTTGGAAAGCTCAGCTCACATTGACATGTTGTGGGAAATGGGAGCAATGTTGAAAAGGCTCTTGACAGCAGTCAACCAAAAACTGTCCAAAGATAGATCAGCATTGCTGGCACAGCAATTATTTTTTGAACCTATTAAGGGAAATTGGATAAGTAGGATAATTGGATGGTAGTGTGCCATGGCACCGTAGTTGAAAATCACTGCACTATAGCATGACATTGGTATGCATCTCCTTCATAGTAATAATCACTATTATTCCACTACTGTATGTTGTGACAGTGTGACAGTCAGCATAGCAGCCCAACTGATTAATCATGTTACTCGTGAAAAATGTATCAGTGAGAAAAAAGCCCTGTCGACATTTGACACAGTTGTTTTAAGTCACTGTTGCAAATGAAAGCTCTGGGTGGAATCAGGGTGGAACTTACAATAGCATTATTATTATTAACTGGTTCTGTGCAGGTGTGTCAGTAAGTCAGGGCTCTGAGCCAGTACTGTATGCACATTATGTCATTATGTTGGCACACCTTGATGTGACGTAATTACAGCGAAACAATCTGCCTGCAGTCTGAAATCTGTCCATAAGTGCAGATATGCAGTAATGTACGATCCCCACATGCTCTCCCTATTATTAAAAGCCATAGCCCTTTGTCCCTCACCAGATGAGGATCCCACCCACAAAGTAGATGACAGCAACACCCGCATTTTGATTGGTTGCCTTGTCGCCATCATCTTCATCCTTGTGGCCATCATTGTCATCATCCTGTGGAGACAAGTGTGGCAGAAGATGCTGGAGAAGGTGAGTTCAAACCTATCAAGCCTTAAGATTTTGCACATTTTGATTTAGACTTAGATCTGTTACTTCACCCCCCACATCCTGTATTCTAGGCCACTCGTCGGATGCTGGATGATGAACTAACTGCTAGTTTGTCAATACAGAGCGAGACGTTCGCCTACAACCACAACCAGTCGAGTACGACCAGCGAACAGGAGTCTAGCTCCACGTATGAGCGAATCTTCCCCCTCGGTCCAGACTACCAGGAGCCCTCACGCCTCATATGTAAGCTCCCGGAGTTTGCACAGAGCTCAGAGGAGCCTGGTAGGTGGACACACATGTCTGCTCGCATTAATTTAATCTTCCTCCAGTGTTTGGAGGATTATACAACTTTCCTAAAGCGTAGTTTTCATCGTGTTGCCTTAAGACCTCATAATATCCTCCAATACTAAGTGTCAGAACCAATTAAATTGCTGATCACTGATTTCTTTTCATTTCGAGTAGTTTATTCAACCTTGTGTTCCCGGTCAAAAATGACCATCATAAAATGAATGGGTGAGATAATATTATGTTCATCCAAAAGATGGAAAACATTCCCACACGTACATACACTGACCCACACATCCACAGATGAAACTGTATTTTCAGACAGTTTAATTCTAGGAACCTGACTCTCCCTTAACTTATAAGAGTAACAAGAATTGCACTAAAAAAAACAATCTTAGAGTGAATACACAGTACATTTTTTGCTCCTTTCACGCAGCTTTCGTTGTCTCATGCAGTTACACTTGTAAACCAATGGATGGCACACACAACACCGTGTCCTAATTAAAAGAGAAAGGGGAGTAAACAAAAAAATTTAAAGAGGACTTATGCTTTTTGTGTCATTCTATGGACCTCCTGAGAGTCTGCAAAAATTGGATTGATAATGTTCAGTCACTTACTGACGATTTTGTGTTCCAGCTTCTACCAGCACAGCAGCATCTAAATCCACCGCAACCAGTGTGGCCCAGGACGGCGTTCCTCATTACGCCGAGGCAGACATAGTAAACCTGCAAGGTGTGACGGGGAGCAACACGTACGCCATCCCTGCAGTGACCATGGACCTATTATCAGGGAAGGATGTTGCAGTGGAGGAGTTTCCAAGGAAACTGCTGACTTTCAAAGAGAAGCTCGGGGAGGGTCAGTTTGGAGAGGTGTGTGCTGTTTACCAGTCATCTACAAATTAACCGAGAGATGAAAAGAAACAGCCAAGTTATAAATGTGACTCTCCTCTCCTCCTCTCCTCTCAGGTGCACCTGTGTGAAGCACAGGGGATGCAGGAGTTCATGAATAAAGAGTTTTTATTTGACACCTCTGAGGACGTGCCAGTTTTAGTGGCTGTGAAGATGCTTCGCTCAGATGCCAACAAAAATGCCAGGTATTGACTCCAGTAGTGTGGAAAAAAAAGAGTTGATGTGTTTCATGCACAAGATTTGACTCTCTGTCCTGAGCTTCTGTGATCAGATTAGCTCAGACAGACGCACTTGATTCATACTCTCCATCGCTGAAACCCTCTGGTGATATTGGTATTGACATGCGTCACATTATTATTCTTTATTGTCCAACTCTCTTTTAGACTTTAGAGTAATTAAACTCTCTGAACTGCCCTCTGATTGGTCACAGTCTCCTGTCAGTCTGTTTAAAGCTTCCCATCACATTACAGATGTAGTTGTGAGGCTGAGCGCAGACGAGGTGCAGAAGTGTCGTTCTCGCTCAGACCGCTTGATTTAAATTACCATAGATACAAATAACCCTTCACTCTCACACACGGTCAATTTAGAGTGTCTAATTTACCTAATCCCAATATTGCATGTTTTTAGGTCTAATATGACATTTATTTATTGTGTTTCATTTTCAATAAGTAAAATAAAATACAAAGACACACCGAAAGCGCGCAGAATAACACCTTGACCATGTTTCACAAAAACATGGTTATGGCAACAACAACGTTCATTTATATTAATGAACCCCCAACCCTCAAACCCACGGATAATGATTTTCAACATTTCTTTGTCTCTTTGGTTTTTCCAAACATAAATGTGAAGTGTACATAACTTGTTATCTAACGCTTTTATGTTGGTAGGAATGACTTCCTGAAAGAGATAAAGATCATGTCGCGTCTAAAGGACCCGAACATCATTCGTCTCCTGGCGGTGTGCATCCACAGCGACCCGCTCTGTATGATCACCGAGTACATGGAGAACGGAGATCTCAATCAGTTTCTGTCCCGTCATGAACCTGAGGGACAACTCGCTCTGCTCAGCAACGCACCCACTGTCAGGTGAGTCGGTGGCTATATTTTATAAGTGTGTGTTTACATGGTGTTTTATTTCCTTAGCAACCCATGATGCTTTATCTCTCCCGTCCTTTCTAGCTTTGATAATCTGTGCTACATGGCCACTCAGATAGCATCGGGGATGAAGTACCTCTCATCCCTAAACTTTGTTCATCGAGACTTGGCCACACGGAATTGCCTGGTGGGCAAAAAGTACACGATAAAGATAGCAGACTTTGGAATGAGCAGAAACCTGTACAGTGGGGACTACTACCGCATCCAGGGCAGAGCGGTGCTGCCGATACGCTGGATGTCATGGGAGAGCATCCTGCTGGTGAGGACTGGTACTTGTGTTTTAAAGAAAACGGCTTAATTTAAAGGAACATCTTTTGTGAACAATTTCAAAAAGTCAAAGAAAAAAGCAGATGCAATGTCTAATTACAGGAGTAATGTAAATTTTCTGTACATATGTTACGTGAAGGGTTTGATAATTACATTTTTTCCCCAATGAATAGAATCAAATTCATTTCAGCAGTGATGGTAATTAATCAGCTTACTACTGTAACGGCACATCCAGCAAAGGTTACATAGTGTTGCTTTAATATTTTCCCAACATGCTCATCGTCATATATGTAGAGCTTATATATATATATGTATATATGTATATATATATATATATATATATATATATATATATATACATATATGTATACATATATATATGTATATATGTATATATATATATACTGTGCATGGCAACACTAATTCCCGTTTACATTTGATTTGAAGGGTAAATTCACCACAGCTAGCGACGTGTGGGCTTTTGGAGTGACTCTGTGGGAGATTTTAAACTTCTGCAAAGAACAACCGTACTCTCAGCTCACTGATGAGCAGGTGATAGAGAACACAGGGGAGTTCTTCAGGGACCAGAAAAGACAGGTGGGTGTCACCAACCCTGCATATTTCTCCAGCGTGTGCAACACTGGCAAATTCATGGTTTTACTTCTTTGTTTGTCTGTCTCCCAGATCTACTTGCCTCAGCCTGTGCTGTGTCCAGACCCGCTCTACAAGATCATGCTGAGCTGCTGGAAGAGGAACACGAAAGAGCGGCTGTCCTTCCAGGAAATAAACCAAGCCCTCCTGGATATACAGCCTTAAGCTGGGACTGCGTTTAAGACAGTGATTCCCCAGTCTGCTCTGCTCATCTCTGGAAGAAATGGTGCTTGACTTAAGTGGCAGACACACTCCATGTTTAAGCTATTTCATTTCAGTGCGGGAAAAAATAAAAGTGAACTCCACCTGAGAGCCACAAGCTACAGTTTGGGAACCATGGACTTAATGCACCACAAACACGACGTGCTTCTCAGAGTCAAGGAAGGATCCTCGGTTGAATTTCAAGGGTGTTACGTCATTGGATCCCGTCGAAGGATTGTACCAATGTGCAGGATCCTTCAAATTCTACAAAAGACTGAGCAAATTTACAAGGATGCACATGTGTATCCTCAGCGCAGTGGAAAAGAACCCACAGCCACGTCTATTTCCAGGCTTTAGCTACTGGCAAACAACCATTCACTGTCATCCTTTCCCCAGGGCGTCAGGGAAAGGATGTCGTTTCTCATTTATATAATAAGCTTCTGCTTCCAAACGTGAAATGCATGCTCTGGCTGGTTTGTCCTTTCAGGCCACCATAGAAACGTAGTGGTGCATGGTGGTGTGACCTCCATTAAAGCAAGGCCTTTGCCTAAATGACATAGAAAAAGGCTCAGTGAGGCTATGAAAACCAATCAGTCTTTGTTTTAAGGTGATTGTACACTTTATATTAGTAGTTATCAGAAATTTCATACAAAATATAAGAAATAAACAGTTTGCACAACTCTAACTTTTTTTTCATTGACGCAGCGACATGCACTTGGTAGCCTGATCCAATAATGCATTCTCAGAGTGCTAGGAAGGAGGAGTGTTGCCTGGTCCCTGTAGGACCTGACATGGAAGGATCCTCTCTTTCCAGGAAGGATCCTTGACTATGAGAAGCACACATGAGCTAACACAGACCTTTGTGTTTGTCAGTTTAGCTCAATTATGTTGTCATAGACACACAGGTGCTCTGTTTCATACTACACAACACAAACACTGTTTTGACACGTGCTGTGGAAGCGAGAATTCAATGTAGCAAGTGACATCTGACACTTTTGAGGATATGTTTCGTTTTCATTAGTTAAAGCTGCCATGTTAGTGTGTTTGATGACAAACATTGTTGCAGAGCAAGCTCGTGTTTGCATCTGGAGGACTGCTTGAATGTCGTGGAGGAAGAGTGCAGCAAACTATGACTGTTACATTTCGTTATATTTCAAGTTTTTCATCTCCCTGCAGTTTCCCATTCATGTATATGACTGTGTATATTCAGTAGATAAGTCTAAAACACCAAATATCAATATTTTGCATTTCATATTTATATGTTCATCTGTGTATGTGTCTGTGTATTAGTATGCCCTCTTAGATGGCGTGTGTGCAGTATCATGTTTGATTCGATTCACTCATTTTAGTTTTACTCACTAAACGAATCAGGAGTGCAGGCTGTATTTGTGCTGTGTTGGCTGACAGTTTGTTTACAGGCCATATCACTGAAAAGATGATGCGTGTTGTGGATGTTGAACTAGCTCAGGAGACAGTAAAAAAAAGTGTTTTTGAATCAGGATAGAAGAAGAAATGGGAATGTTGACTTCAGATATTTAGTTTGACTGCTAAAAGACAGATGGCTTTGACATAGTTGTCTCTAGTTGTCACAGGTTTGTAATAAGCAGAGCCAATTACTGGATTCAGACTAGGGCTGAACGATTTTGAATACATATTTAATTGAGATTATATCAGAGGTAATGGTCGGTTCATTCGAAAAACATATTTAAAATGATCATTGTGTGATATTTGTGCAGATCTGTGAGAAACAAAGATGCTCTCTCTTGTCTGTAGAATAGGATGTGTATAGATCGAGACAATAATTCATCTATAATAATGATATAAATGACACACATTTAGCAATTTGAAAACTGCAGTAGGCCGTATTGCGATTACAATAAAATTCCGATGAATTGTTCAGCCCTAATTCAAACCAAGAGGAATGTAGTAGCAGGTCGTTTGTTGTTGCCACAGGGAAACAACATTTCAGAGAGTAACAAAATGACAACACACTGACTGACCCGCCATGCTGCCCACACCCTGCCTTTGCTCTCGCTGTTCATGAGTCTTTGATAACCAGAGGTAAGAAAGTGATGCCACTGTCATTCAAACACATTCATTCATCTATGGAATCAGTTATCAGCACTCAATTTGCTTTATTATCAATGTATGTGTGATACTCTCCTTGTCCTTTCTCTTTGTTTTTCCATTAGGAATGATGCGTTCTGTATTTTACTCTCACTTAATTGCTTGAACTTTCATACTGCATACCACTGTTTCAGCTGTATTTACACGTTCTTATCAGAGGCTTACCACTCACACATTGACGACACTTGAGTCCTTGAGACAAATAAATCTTGTACAGATCTGCTTCTCTTTGGTTTGAGGCTAAATTTGGCCATTTGTGAAGCAGGTGTTGCTTCTTCTCACTGAATCTGTTGGGACATTATCGCAGCCCAGAAAATGACATCATTTGTTTAGTTTTATTCCATATTTACTACTCAAATCATTGTTTTTTTCCAGTGAGAATGTTTTTATATACATTGCAAACAAATGTACATTGATAGCCAAATCACAAATAAAATGTATACTTTTCTCGTGTCTTATTCATTAGAAGCCAAGTATTTCACACTGTGTGTGTGTGTGTGGGGGGGGGGGGGGGGGTGGTGTCAGGTTCTCACTGGCTGGATCCTGCTGTGTCGTCCAATCACAGGAGGGAGGTGGAGTGAAGAGTGAAGAATAGCCACGGCCCTGGCACAGAACCTGTTACACTGAAAGAAGTTTTGACTTTGAAATTATTGTTTTCTTTCTGTTTTTGTTGTTGTTGTTGTTTCCAGTTTGGACCTGAAAACATGAATAAGGTGGTTTTGGTGACAGGAGCGAATAGGTAATGATGGTTTTATTAATTATTGGTTCATTGTAGCTTAATCTAATTATTAATGTTTTTGGGAGATCCTGTAGTGATAGTAACAGTAACACATGCATTTTGTGTTTCTCTGAAGTGGCATTGGTCTGGCACTTTGTGAGCGTCTCCTCTGCCAGGACACAGAGGGCCTGCAGCTCTGTCTGGCTTGCAGAAACATGCGTCGAGGTCAGGCTGCACGATCTGCCCTCCTCACCTCTCACCCCGCGGCTCAGGTGGCATTGCTGCAGATGGACACCAGCAGCATCTCCTCTGTCATCAGTGCTGCACGGGAGGTCAGACTCAGGTGGGAGGATGACCTCATTGTGATATGACAGTCAAACACACTCTCACATGCCCAAATAATTAAAAAGGTTTCATTACTATTAAAAAGAATTATCTGTGCCTCTGCTTGTCATCCGCAGGTATAACCAGTTGGATTACCTTTACCTGAACGCAGGGATTATGCCAAACCCACGGTTTGACGTGAAAGCATTTTTTAAAGGCCTCTTCTCCAGGTATGTTGTTTATTTTTGATGAAGAGCCTAATCTTACTTACTTTTACTTTAAATTTTGTTTTGATTTTGCACATGTCAATAGTTTACAATATTTATTGTGCTGCTTTCCTCAAAACTGTCATCCTTCTAAAGTTTAAGATTTAATTAAGAAGGTAAATGTTCTGTATTTATAAAGCACTTTTTTAGTCTTGATGACCACTCAAAGCGGCTTTAAGGCCCTGGTATACTTCCACGCACATGCCGTGCACACCAAAGTGCTCGTCACATTGCACGTCGCATATCACGGATCATTGGTATACTCGTGCGTCAAGGTCCTGTAGTGCCTCACCTCACCATAGGGTTGCACCGTGTGCAACAGCCTGCGCGTTGGGTCCGCGGGCCTTACACTACTGTTTTGCCATTCACTCACACATTCACACAGCACATCTAAGTGCAGCACTTTTTCCATCACACCTGTTTGCAGTGATTTGGGTTTTAAGTGTCTTGCCCAAGGGACACAGGTAGACTCGTGGAGCCAGGGATCGAACCCTCAACCTTCCAGTTAAAAGACTTGCTCTATCAGCCACTGTCACCCCTGCCACTGTCACATTGTGGGTCAATGTGATGCTTCTAATTGACCCTGTCTTTGTTCAGGCCTCACATGTACAAGAGATATTAATCTCTATGTGGTTAAATTATGAATAGACCTTGAGTTAGGTATTTTATTCCAGCAATGTCATCACCATGTTTGCCACTGGCGAGGGGATTCTGACACAGACAGATGGGGTCACCTCCGACGGCCTGCAAGAAGTCTTTGCCACCAACCTCTTTGGTCACTTCCTACTCGTGAGTCACTGCTACTTTGACAACCAGATAATCTGGTATTTTCTTTTCTTGTGTCAGCTGTTTCCCTTTGTGGGTCGAACATGGACGATACTGGATCTGTCTGTCATTAAAAATGAAAGGTGCACACTGTTCTTGCTATAAGGTCACTGCAGACACTTCTCTGCTTACCATGCATTTGCAGGTGATATTGGATATTTCAGTTACCGTCAGAGCAAAAACCTTCCTAAAGCTCCTGTTTACACGTCTAAAATAATTTTATATGCTGTTGTAGTCACACATTGTTACACAGACGTTTCAAGTACTGTTGAGCAAAGATGTCAGTTTTATTTAGGTAGTAACGTGAAATAAATGTTATTGCATCTACTGTAGAAACAGATGCAGAATCATTGCTGTCTCCACGTACAGGCTACATTATAATAGGTCAGTTAAAATGGACACTATGTTACAATATACATGAGTAAAGAAGAACAAGGAGGGATGAACTTCTCTTTATTCAAATCAACAGGTCACCACATCCTATCACCACAGGGCAAATTCAAACATTTTATATTGTGATGCTAAATCTTGAATTTAAAGGAAGCACAGGATGGGAGATATTCTTTTGTTATGATTTGATTGCATCAATACTTGGGTACCAATTCTGATTTATTGCAATTACTTGCAATTACTATTCTTTGATTCTATATCAAATCGATGATTGCGATTTTCTTTTCCTGCTTGAATTTAAACCGGATTACACATTTCTTGAGTCAACAACCCACAAGTCTTTAGGGCTGAACAAACAAAAATACTTTTGTTAAAGCCAAAGTGTGTGTCAAAATATCATTTTAGATTTATTATCGTCTTGATCTATACACATCGTATTCTACAGACTGAAGAGATCTCACAGATCTGCACAAATATCACACAGTAATCATTTTAAACATGTTTTTGAATGAAAATGAGAATAATGATGTAAAAATTACCATTCCCTCTGATATCGCAATTCCTGTCAAAATAATTGTAATTGGATATTTACTCAAAATCGTACAGCCCTACACGAGACCCCCATTGATTGATTTACAAAATCAATGTCAGTCAGTCAGACATTTAAATCTAAACTGAATGAGACAGTGGTACAACATGCTCCCGCTAATAATAACAACAAATACAACCAGGTCAAGTGTTGAAATAAAGTGTTTTTTAGCTGTGTAGTGTGGGCAAAAATGAACCACAAACTTGAGCCTTGGTTTGCAGATGACACTGATTAACAGGAACTTCTAATGCTTTGAGAGGTAAATTGGCAACTGCTACATTTATATGTTTTTGTTAATCAAGCTCGTAGCAATAACGGGTTAGAAAGAGATTTTATTTTTAAAATCATCATCAAAAATGATTCTAATTGTCCTTTTTTCCCCAGATCAGGGAACTGGAGCCGGTTCTGTGTCACGCAGATCGGACTTCACACGTGATCTGGACCTCCTCTAGTAACGCTCACCGCTCAGCTTTTAACCTGGAAGACATTCAGCACCTGAGGGGCATCCAGCCCTACAGCTCCTCCAAATACGCCTCGGACCTGCTCAGCCTGGCTCTCAACACACACTACAACCAACAGGTCACCTCTCACACACGTCGAATGTGCTGTGTATCAGTATCACACAGACCGGCCTCTGTGATGCTTTTTAAACTTCCACTTTGCTGTTTAGGGTTTGTACTCGTCTGTGATTTGTCCGGGTTTTGTGATGACCAGCCTGACCTACAGCATCCTTCCCTCCTTCCCAGCATTCCTCTGGACCCTGCTAATGCCTCTCTTCTGGCTTGTGAGTGCAGCTGTCACACAGTGTCTGCTCTTCCACTTAGTCTTTGATTGCATACATGTTATCAGTCACCTTTATATCTGATTGTATCCCTGTGTAATGATCACAGATAAGACTGTTCACCAATACATTCACCCTGACACCTTATAACGGAGCTGAAGCCCTGGTATGTTCTACCAACAAACAAAAAAGACTAATTCCATACATGGTTTTAACAGAAAAATAATCAGACATGCTTATCTCTTTCTTGTAGTTCTGGCTGTTTGAACAAAATCCTGAATCACTGAACCCACACGTCAAGTACCACAGTTTAACGTCTGGGCTAGGCAACAACTACACACAACCACGCAAGGTACAGTATATGGCATGGATGACTCTTCCAAGTTGTCTTGTAAAAGAGTTGAGTTCTGAGTCTTCTGTTCCGCTTTTGCAGATGGATATTGATTTGGAAACGTCAGAGTCTTTGTATGAGAATCTACTGCAACTGGAAAGTGAAGTAAAGAAGAAACTAAAAAAACTAAAATAATCCCAGACGTGTTCTTCTTTATTATCCTGCAGGGGCTCGACGGACACAACACACAAGCTCTGTGATGGAGAATGTTATTCTTCTGTTTCTTGGAAGCAAAATGTACACTGTCAGGCTGTCAGACCTTAGACTCGCTGCCCACTTTATTAGGTACACCTGTTCAATTGCTTGTTAAAATGTTTAATCAGACATTTACGATGCCCAGGTGAAGTTCAAAATGAGCGTCAGAGCGGAAAGGCGAGGTGATTTAAGTAACTTTGGACGCAACATTTTGGACTATGCCACAAACTTTACAGAGAAAAGAGAAACTGTCCGGTGAGCAGCAGTTACAGAGGCCCCAGTAACTCAAAGAACCACTTCTTACAAGTGAAGAGCATCTCTGAATGCACTGCACATTCAACTATGAAGCAGCAGAAGAACACAACAGGTGCTACTTCTGCCACTTTATGAGAAGTGTATAATAATTGATGAGTTGTAATAATGTACAGTGACTTCATCAACATGTAGCTGGTTTTCTGTTTACATTTGTATCAGGCACAAAATAAACAGTTTGTTGTGATGATGAAGAAGAGTTGAATATTCACAGGACTATATCACGCCTTTTTCAGTCAGTGCTGCGCAGGAGGAACTAAATCCACTCTGAGTGTAAAGTCCATGATCCTCTCGACAGAGAGCGTTGCACTGTGACTGCAGACTGTTAGTGTCATCGCAGAAGTTGACATAAGTCGTCTGTGTGAACGGCGCGATCTCCTCTGTTGTGTACGACGGTGCCACATGCGCACAAACGCACCTGGGATTGCGCTCAGCGGGGTTTGAGGCGCAGCTGTAGTCCCCGTGTGCCGCTGCTTGTCTCCCGGTTGCGCTCTCCTCCTCTGCTCCGCTCAGTTTCGGGTTGCAAAAAGCCCAAACCATGCCGCAAAAATAGATGAAAAACGTGCCCATGACTAAAACCATGAGCGCGTAGGACTCCATCATGGCTTTGTTGACTGGTGATGTCATGTTAAGATGCGCGCAGATGAAGATCAGTAACAGAGAGAGACAGAGATGAGGACGTTGTGCTCAGTGCAGCTGCATCATCTGTGTGGGTTGGACCAAATCAGAACCGATTCAACCAATAATAACCAAGAATCAAAAATACATTCAACTTTTATTTTTATGACCAGTGGAACAGATGTGGGGGAAAACTGCTCAATGCCAAATGTAGGTTAAAAAAGAAATGTGTTATTATAAAAGACAGACATCTGCACAAACAGAACGAAAGCACTTAAACTCCTTAATAATCTTTTGAATAAACAGTGCAAGGGTACCAGAGTTCCCATAATACTACATGTATTGTGTTCATATTCATAGCATGAGCATTGCAATATTGATGTTAGTCATTTATAATGAATGTACATGTACAAATACATATACAAACAATAAACTGACAAAGAAGAAAAATAAATGAATATAGCAGATTATCCAGTACATTCATATACAGTAGATGTTACAGTCTGTATCTACATTCTAATCCAAAAGGGATTAGAGAATGTACAGAATAAAACTTGTTTTTTTTTGCAATCCACTGGTTTTTTTTTTTTTTTTTTACAAATCAGGATTTATGAATTCACTTCTTTCAAGAAGGTTGGTTAGGTTTTTGATATGTAATTATAATCACATGGTTTCCATGAATTACTGCTGTCTCCAGTGTGCTAATGTAATAAAGCCACGGAGGAACCGCTGAAAGGTTCAGTGTTGAAGCTGGAAACAAAGGAACAGACATTTTCAAACCATCAGACACAGAGAATAAGATCAACTGAGGCTTTGTGGACTGTAAATTGAAACTATTCTGGGCAGAATTTAGATTAACAGATTATTGGTTTTAAGGAATGGTGCATTGCAACAAAACAAAGTGTTCCAACTCAAAATACAAGACATTCGCTGAGTGTAAAAATAAACAAATGAATGAAACTGTACATGTGTATCTCACAAACACAGATTACACTGATAGTGAGGGAATGTAACCTAAACTGGTTTGAAATGCCTGCGGCCAGTTTCCCTCCCAACAATCACTCATTGGGGCAGAGTTTCCTAAAACAAGGTCATCAGCTGCAGGGTTTGACTTTAAGGACAAAAACCAGCACAAACAATGCCAAAAATATCATCAATGATCAATGAGACATTCAAGCTCTGAGTCTCTTTCCGGTAATACAGGAACTAAAGACTAGAGAGAATTATTTTTGTTTATAAAAAATGTAGTTCATCACCTGAGTGCAGAAATTTGGATTTTGGTATTTGGTGTAGGTTTCAGTGCAAAAGTGCACAGCTTTTCCTGTTTATGATCAGAATTGTTTAGAAAACAAAACAACTTAGCACAAACCTCCACCAACTTTGATTAAATATCTCTATCTTGTAGTTTCTTTCTCTACATGTGTATATATATATATATGTATATATGTACTGTATATATACATAGATATGTATATACTGTTTGTATATATGCCTATACATATATGCAAGTGCAGTATCCATGACTGTTCACTTGCATTTTCTTATCCAAATAACATCAAAGTTGGCACTGAAGACACTTGGCAAGTTTGAAGCAGTCAAGCAAACCATTCCACAGATATTGTATGTGATAAATAGAAGGAGTGATTTTGTATAATGATGTTTTGTTTATTTTTAATATATTGATGCTACATTATTCTGTAGAGTGTCTATAATTCATGGTTAAACGAAACGCCAGCACCCAACAGTCTATCCATCCTTTCATCTATAGTCGCCGGTCACTGACACAGGGTGAGAGGTGGGGTACACCCTGGATATGTCAATAGTCCATCGCAGAGCCCTCACAACCTATCACTCTCACATTTTTCGGGCCATTGAGAGTGTTCAGTTAACTGGAGCACATGAAGAAAGCCCATGCACACACACACACACTGGGAGAACATGCAAACTCCATGCAGATGCAATGCAAAAGTGCTAACCACTACACCGCTGTGTGACCCCACCCACCAGTCCCATAAATTGAATTCAGTATTTGAATGGTGCAAGAAAGGACACTGACACTAAATGTCCACATCAAAGTATGCCTTTACTTTGTTGTACTTTGGCAATTAATTAATTGCCTAACGGCAAGATGGTCTAACGGCAAGATGGTCACACAAAGAGGCCCTCGGTCCAGGTACTCTGGCTTCCTCCCCCAGTACAAAAACATGCAAAATCTAGGATTCAATTTAGGATTATTCTCTATATGCTGGCCCTGCAATGGACTGGTGGTCATAAGTTATAGTGACTTTATCATGTGGAGGATAACGTGGTAGAAAATGGATGGAAGAATAATGAAACATATTGGTCCAAAAGGTTTATTTGTTCTACCCTCAATATTACTCTTGTTAAATATTGTATTGTGTTTTTAAGTGTGTAAAAATATAGAAAAAACATTGGAATTTAAGGGAAAATGCAAGCATTGGCTTTGGGAACCAGACATTATTTTAAATATCTGTGACTGGGCTTTAGCCACTATTATGGAGCCATGTAACTAACACTACTACTACTACTAACACACTGTCTGTGCATACAATAAATGCATATTTGCTGTATATCAGGTTTCTACTCCAGGGGCTGACTCAAGTGTGAAATGTTTACACTAGTGCTAAATGCAGGGTTAAAAAGGCCTGTGGCTCAGTGTCACATGAATGCTTGTTCTGAGCCACAATGACAATAAACATGCATGCATTAGTGACTTACTGTTTATTTACTTTAATACAAACAGTTAGCATGCACCTAATGTTTGCCTCGTATTTTAGCAGTTAATATTTATTTTCAAAAAAACAACAACTTTATTTCAGGTCAATGCACATTTTGTGTTCAAAATGTGTTCAATTCATCAGCTATATTTGTTTTTTTTTAGCACAATAAAAACACTCCGAGAAATGAGAATAGGGAAAAAGGCAAAGTTGTAAAAACATAAATTATATTTAGAGCTAACACAGAGTGATAGAGGCATGTTGGAAGCTCTGGGGAGTTCTTCTTCATGGGACTCCCCATGAAGAACACAAGTGTGTCTCATAAACTCCCACAGAGGATAGCAACAGTTGGGAGAACTGCATTGTGGGTAGTGTAGGCTCTGTTGGCTTTGTCTGTATCTGCAGGGTTGCCAGGTCCGCCGTTTTTCCACGGAAATGGGCTACTTTGAAGTGTATTTTTTCTTATTATTTACTTTATTCAGTCTTATCCAAGACATTATTTTTAAAAGATCAAATAATGAATGTAAAACCAATACAAAATTAGGAGATCTCAGAAGATTATAGATGATCATTTTCTCATAATAAAAGATAACATCCATTTTCCATAGATTAATGTGAATCCTTACGTCAATGCATTATTCCGGAACACTCCAAAACAACTTTTATGTAAATGCACGGTTGTTTCTGTGTATGTAATTTAGAATACACAAGAACATTTCTATTTGAGATGCCCATACTTTAATTTCTGACTAGTCATAATTCCATTTATTCCAAGTCCAAGATATTTTCAATTCCCCTGGAACTATGACCAGAATTAAATTGCACATATCTCTAACAGGAAGCATGGATTGTCATAATTTAGTTGATTATATCAAAACTGAATTAGAAAACACTGTAATGACATACTTCATACATGTGAATGTAGAGGTGACATGTTTTTGGAGGATGTGGATATCTGAAATGACAATTCTGAATGGGAATCATTTTTATAGTGGATATCTGATGTATACATATGCAGACAAAAGAATAGCTTTCCGCAGACCTGGCAGACCTGGCAACCCTGTCTGTATCTGCGTCAACGGCTCATTCTCTAAAAAACTACACGCCCCATCCGCGCCAACCGCGAGGTCCCGGATGACTATCGCGCCGGAAGAGAAGAAGGTCCTTTTCCCAGCCATCTTGTGGCTTCACCTAGCGAAGTGTTCGCACCAAGCCTCGTAGAATCGGAGGAGAATCCTGCTGAAGGGGCGCCATCATGCCCGGACAAATGCAAGAAGGTTTTGGCTGTGCCATAGCCAATCGGTTCGACCATTTATTAGACGATGAGTCGGATCCGTTCGAACTGATGAAGCTTGCTGAAGTGAAGAAGAAGAAGGAGGCTGCTGCTCCTGGTGCCGCCAAGACCGCAGCACAGGCTGCCAAACACCCGAAGAAGGAGTCCCAGAAAGACCGAAAGGTCCCGCTAACCGACAAGAAGGAAGAGACACAAGCGCCAGTGCCACTCAAGAAAGAGGGTAAAAAAGCACACATTTCTGCGTTTTAGGTTCAGGTTAAGCTACAGTGGATGGGGTTTTAGCTATCATGCTAGGTCGCTTGCTCGCTAGTTAGCATTGGTTCATAAGCCCCCGTGACATGAGGTCCGCGTGGTTGGTTTTATTTGTCACAGTGTGCTGTCATGTCTGCAAACGATGCCATTTATTTTTAAAATGCGTGTTACGGCGGCAGCTCCGCGGCTTTTTAGCGAGTCATTGACAGTTTGCAAGCGAACTTGTTTTGGCTCGTCTCGTTCACCGGCCTTGTTGAGCAGGTGGAACTCGAAAGCCTGGTTAACCAGAGAAAAGTGGCTACAACATGTGCACTTTTTCCCTCTCTACAATGATGTCGTTTCTTTCAACGAGGTCACTTGTTGACGACTTTGTTCAAATTAAGCCGATAGCTTGCAATACTCATGTTAATTTTGGATTTATAACGTTTTTGCTTTTTTTTTATTTCACAATGTATGCTTTCACAATGTATATATACACGATGTGTTTTTCCCCCCATGGTAATATCACAACGTTATTGTACTGGTGGTGGATGAGCCGCCGAATTTGACACGGACACTGGGAGGAAAACCTCGTGGTTGCTCACCGTGTGGGGCGTGTTAAAGCGCAGCCTCCAAACAGCCACTTCCCATTGGCTCACTGACCACGCTTTTACCTGCTCGTTTATCCTAACATTTATTTTTAAAACATTAGTATCAGTGTAGAATGACTGGTAACGTTTAGATATGGGTCAATATGGAGTTGCTCCCCGACAGTAATGCCAGTTACAAATTAATGAAATGTTATTTAAAATGTCTGTTCCAACTACATAATCAACCACCATGTCGTTTTGTCAGGAAATCTTTTTGTGTTTGTGCTCAATTTCTGCATCTTTGTAGATATAGAGGAAATGGGTGAAAGATTATTACATCAAACATTAGTGGTGTCAAACGATACAAATTGTAGTGGTTACTTCAATTTGAAACAAGTTATTTAGTTTGTTAAACAATCTACAAATTAATTTGATGTTATGTTATAAATAACATTTAAGTTGTCAGTAAATGTTTCAAAAACTTGGCTTGGGTGATATGGGCTAAAATATGGATTTTGACAAATATTTGATTTCCTTTTAAAATATGATGGTTGTTTGAGTTATAACTCATTGATTGTTGCTTACAGATTATCAATGGGCACAATGTTTAAGGAAAACAACTCTTTAAGCGCTCAAGTAAAAATTCAAAGACATAACTGATCCACAGTGTAGAAACAATGTACTCTGGGTGAACACTCGGATGCTCTGCAGTATGGGATTTTGTGCAGCAAACAAACAAGAGCCAATTAAACAATTCCAAAACTTGGTTGTAGGGGCTGGTGTCCATGTTTTGACCCGATTAAGATAGCCGCACGTGGCTCACTAGTGGTCATGTGGTACTGAATCCCGCTCATGGCAACTCCTTGTAGAGCTTCGAAATAAATCACTAGGACTGTATTTTGGCAAGCGAGACATCATTTTTCAAGCAATTTCCATGAAATGGTAATCGTTTTCTCTATTCACGATTGTTCCAACAATGGAAATTCACCATCAACTTTAATGAGTGATTTTCATGGAAACATGTTTTATATTCCAATTTCTTGTCACGTTCCCTACAAACATGGAGTTTTGTTTTGTTATGTTAGATTGTGTTTACCAACTTTGATTTACAACGTGGAGCAGTGTTGGGAAATGACCAAGATGAAAACCTACTCTCATGCTGTTAGTTGGCCATTCTCATTATGACGGACTGCCAAGTGGGTTCATATCTGTTTGCTGAAGAGGAGATGAGACAGGTGCACAGACTATGGTGCACCCAGCTGCTGCTATGCTCTGGACAGTGTCTATTTTGGTAGCTGGTGATCTACACAGGGGGCGGGACTTAGTCATTCACAGGCAACCATGTGCCACAGAGGGTTAAAGGCTACAGAGGTGTTAACTCTATTCAGTAACTGGCTGATTCAGCTGATCAGCTCTCTGTCAGAGTTTTTGACCCATTTCAAATATGTTTAACATGTTATGTCAATCAGCTGTGTTTTGAATGATTAAACCCCTCATGTAAAAAAAAAGTCACTGCTACACAAAGTTACATTCACAAAATTGTAGATTTTTGGAAAACACAGTTGTACAATATTTAATAAAGGAATTCTATTCTGCTCATTAATTTCAATTTTTTTGCTCCATTTAAATAGAACAATGGCAAGGCACCCCACCCCCACCTCTCTCTTCCTTAAGTCTGTTGGCCAGCAGAGGGTACAACTCAATTAGTCCTATAGGTATCCTAATGCTGCTGTTGTGGTCAATCCTAGGTGCTGGTATGAGGAGAATGGGTCGCAAGCCAGAAGGTGAAGGCCCAGGCCCAGGCCCCAGACCCCAGGGCGGCCAGGGAGAAGGCCGCCCCCCTACAGACAGACGACCAGTGGACAGGCGGCCCCCTCGTCGCTTTGAGAGGCCTGCTGGTGATGCTGCAGAGAAACCTGAGGGTGGTGAATTCTCAGTGGAAAAGTGAGTCTAATTTTTTAATTAGCAGGCATTTAATCAACTATTAACTGCAGTCCATGACTACAACTATTTTTACCCTGTGTTTTGTTGTTTTACCCATGAGGTGAAAAGTGGGTAGGGACATCAACTGTTTGTGTGTGGTTTGCACTGATAAGGTTTACTATGTCCATATTGCCCGAACTACTGTTCTGCTGATATGAGTTTTTCTATGGCCACTGCTGATCTTTAGAAATTGCAGAAACAGCTGATGGCAGATATAGGATACTCCCACCTCAAGGCTTATGGTCTGTTTCTTTAATCTTCATGTGGTGTTTGTACTTGTATATTTTAAATATAAATAATGTTTTAATTAAACAGTAAATACATGAAATGGATAACCAAAAAACTTACCTGAATCCTTACCGTCATCAGTTTATAATTGATTTAAAGTAAAAAATTTACAAATTTAGACCAACTTCAAACAACATTCAGCCCTGGCTAACTGGGAGTGACATCACCAGTGTAGTCAGAAACAATTCTTTGGCTAGTCATTTTTAGAAATACCAGTTGATAACAACACTCTAACTGGTCTTTTAGGCACACAGTGAAGCAACATGTCTATGATTAAAAAGTAGGCAATACTATTCATATGGCTGACTTACTGTGAAACAAATACGACAGAAGAGTCATTACACATGGACCGTTTGTATGCTGGCAACCATCTTGGAATCCCAATTTAGGTTACTTGATCCGGAGTTCTGGTACCTTGTAAATTCCAAGTACGGACTACAAATGGAACGCAGCATAAGTCAAAAGCTAGTCACTTTTCTGTAACCCTGTCATTTAAAGTGTCATGGTGGAAATATTAATTTTCATTCTTGGTTGTTGTCTTTGCTGCGCACGAAACAAAATTTACTTTAGAGTTGACAGATTTTGTTTGTTTGTCTGTCTCTCTTAAGGCCAACTGGTGACAGGCCGATGAGAGGACGTGGTGGCAGCAGCAGCGCCGGCAGAGGAGGCCGTGGAGGCAGAGGACGTGGTATGGGTCGCGGTGACGGCTTCGATTCCCGAGGAAAGCGTGAATTTGACAGACACAGTGGCAGTGACCGATCGTAAGTACTTTTTCAGCTCTTAAAGAGTGGTTCAATAAAACTTAAACAGCATTTGCTTGTGATTTAATGCAGTAAAGAGAAATTATCCTGGCTAAAGCAAGTGTTGTTTCAGTAGTCTGAAGGGTGAGGAGAAGCGTGGTGGAAGTGGATCTCACAACTGGGGAACCGTCAAGGATGAGCTTAAGTAAGTTGCCCACAGATGGAAAATGACACTGATGAGAACTTAGGATATTAAACTATGTGTAAATGTTGGGAACTTCTTTACATCTTTTGATTAGGTTAGGTTAAACTTGAATTGTCTTGGCACCACAAACATCAAGGCAAACTGTTTAATAAAATGTCAAGAGCTTTTTGTTTCTCGGCACAAACCTATCACTTAGATCTTTGGTTGCCCCATGATTTACTCACAGTATAAACAAAGTAATTTAGCTTTGCACTTGACATAAGTATTTTGTGTTTTTAGGAAACACTTAAATACTTAACCTGAGTAATATACATTTAGAAATGTGGTTTTAATACCATTTTTGAGCTCAGTAGTTCTGATCAAGTAATTTTTTGATCATTCGTAACGTTTCATTTCTTTGACATCTAAATTGTGGCCTTTTTTTTGTAGTGAGCTTGACCAATCAAACGTCACTGAAGAAACCCCTGAAGGAGAAGAGCATCCACCTGCTGACTCTGAGAACAAGTAAGTTCTTTTATCTTGTCCTGACTTCAGAAAATATCAAGATTTTCCTCAAGGACATATGAGTAGAATGGCTGTGAGTGAAAAGTAGCCAGGAGACGGGGAGTCGGTTCATCAGAATCATGGCAAGAAGTTTGTCAAGAAGTCTTAGTCTATCAACAACAATAATCCAAGATCAAACTGAAGGTTAAAATATTCAACTGATTTTAAACGTATTGTGCAGTTTAAAAGAGAAAACTTCAAAGCGTGTTTGTATTGTGTCCAATGCCTAATTATTGCCTATCCCCAAATCCTGATTTATACTCCGTTACACAACATAAGGGTCAGTCAACTCTTTGCAGCCATGTACGTAGAGTTTTCTTTTTGCAGACATCATATTTTGTTCTGCATTCCCAATCTCTACATTAATGTTCCAACCTGTTAAATGAAATAGAGCTGAAACAATGAATTGGTTATTAATCGATTAATCAGTTCAAAGCTTTTTTTCATGATTAAAACAAGATTTCCGATATTTTGAGCTTCTTAAATGTATTTTCTTCATTTCTTTGCTCTGGATAACAAAGAAATCATTAAAAGTGAATAACATCATAATTTCCAGGTTTGACGAACACCGATTGATTGATTCATCGAGAAACTAATCGACAGATGAATCGATTATCAAAATAATTGTTAATTGCAGCTCTAAAATTAAAACATTCTTGTCTCTTTTGATAGGTTCACTGGCCTTTTTGACAATTAAATGTTGTGCAGCAATTTTATATAAACCTGGCTTAAGCAACTTTGGTTTATTTCAGCTTTACTGTCTTGCTGTGGTGGTGTAAAACTCTTTTTATTACAAACTGCATTCCAAATATCCCGTGTTTTAACACAGAACCTTGTTTTTATACTGCACAAACACTACATGTGAAGTTAACACCTCTGCCCCAATTAAAGCCCTGGTACCTTCTACAGTTAATGATAAATGAAGGTTCTTGTCACTATTAAAGGAAATGCATTGGTAGACGTCAGCTAGTACATTCTGGCAAGTCTTTGCCGTCAATATTTCCTACTCTCTGTAACTCAAACTGAATTTGTATTTTTTTTTTAAATAATTAAATGACACTCGTGTTAATAATCAAGTCTGTGTCTGTGTGTATGTTGAAGGGAGAATGAGGCCGAGGAGGTAAAGGAAGAAGGCCCCAAGGAGATGACGCTGGATGAGTGGAAGGCCGTGCAGGACAAGGAGCGAGCTAAGGTTGAATTTAACATCCGTAAAGCAAATGAGGGAGCTGATTGGAACAAAGGATTTGTGCTGCACAAGTCCAAAGTAGAGGTGAGTCAAAATCTCAGTCAAACTAAATACCAGTTATTGGTTCTATCTTAAATGACACAACATTGTGTTGCTTCCATAGCAGTAGAAATAACATTTAACAATGAGCATCAAAGAGAAAGCAACACTTGTAGTGAAAGGAAAGTCCCTTCACTTGTGTCGTGCGAGTTCATCAGGCAGTCTTCCTGCAGCGAGATTGGTGCGAAAGGTTTTTGAATTTGGTGTTTCCTGTCAGTGACATACATATTTGTGGTAACACCACCATCATTGTCTGAATGAGCTGCTATAAAGGTCCCTGTGTTTTGTCACCTAACAAATGTGTGTAAAGCTATAATTTATTTATTTTTATACCTCTTCCTCTGATGCAATTTTCTTTATAGAAATGAATAATAAAACTAACAGTGTTAACAATTTATTTTCAAGCATATGTGAATAGTGTTATTCTTGTTTTACCTGTTCTGCATATTTATTATGGAGCAGGTTATTAGGCAAACGTTTATTAAATTCATCCATATGAGCCAGTTTAATTGTTAGATTGCAGGCCTTGGTAAAGTTTTATTTTTCCCTTTATTTGTTCAAAAACAAAATCCCAGCTCGATGTTAATTCTGCAGACACCTGCAGAAAAAGGGAAAAATGAAGGCACTGATAACTGAGAATCAAGTGTCATTTTGCATATATCATGTAGTGCTTCCTTCCTCTTTTGTAAATGTTGTCATTTGTTGTTTTTGTAATATGATTTTAGATAAGTATACTAAATGTCTGTAATGTTTTGCATTCCTCCATCACAGGCCAAGAAAGGAGTTCTGATTGACCCTGAGGTTGAGGAGCCAAAGGTAACACTCGTACTGCTGTTGCTCAAACAAAACAAAAGCTGTAAATTTACCAAAAAAATAATCTTTTCATCCCTTGTTTATGTTTGGATAGCCGGTAGAGGGTGATGAGCACCACTTCCGTAAACCAGCCAATGACATTACGACCCAGCTGGAGATCAACTTTGGAGAGCTGGGCCGCCCAGGCCGCGGACGTGGAGGACCACGTGGTGGCAGGGGAGGTCGCGGACGTGGTGAAGTCATCAGGCCGGTCCGCGCACCAAGGACTGACAAGGTAGATAACTCACTGCTCTAGAAGTACAGAAATTGCAGCTAGCCACTAAGGGGTGACTCCAACGTGATCTCAATCACTACTTCCTGCTGCTCTTTCATTGAACATGTCAGTTTTTAAAATTATGTTCCCATTAGAATTGAAACTCTGTTTGAAGCCTCCAGAATCAAATTGGTTAATCCCATGTTGATGTTTTCCTGACGGAAGTTCAGGGACATCAGCAGGCTCTTATTAGATTACACCAGCAGACAATCACACTGGTGTCCACTCATGTGCCATCGTTTATCTTCTGTGTTCTTCTGACGAAATCATGTGCTATTAACAAAGACCCAAACTAGTGATCAAATGATGTTTAAATGAAGTAGGGATTAGGCTAATTTTTCTATAGATTTTTTTGCAACCAGTGGAATTACCTTCTAGGCGGAACCCCCAAAGGATGGTGGCCATTTTTAAAATATACGTTCTCTTGTGGACACCAATGTTTTTAGCAGTATCATTCAGTGGTTGACTGTTTGCAGGTGATATCTGTGAATTTCTAGTTGCAGAATGTGTCAGAGCTTTGGTCAAATTGTGAATCTTGAGGCCTCAAAATTTTGTTTTTTTCCCCCCTCCCAACTGGAAGACTACATCCATTTTCATCTATCATCAATGACATTTTTTTTTTTTTAACTTTCACTTGTGTTCTTTTGTCCTCGCAGTCATCTGTGTCTGTGCCCAATGTGGACGACCCAGAGGCCTTCCCAGCCCTGGCCTAAGCCCCAGCTGCTGTTCCTCAGGCCTACTGGAGCCTCCTGAGCACCTCCACTACGAGGCTTGCATGTTCCTGGATCCTTCAGCAAAGTCAAATGATGGAGAAGACTGTCATTAACTATGACACTCAATGTGAGGACTGAGTTTTACCCAATAAAAACAAAACAAAGATGGAAAAAAAATTAAGAAAAAAAAAAGAAAAGGACTTCTTGCTACCCTGGAGCAACTTATTGGTAGAGGTTTTGTACTTGGAAACAAAGTAGCAGGGGTGTTTTCATACAGTATTTTTTTCAGAGGTTATGCATTGTCCATTGATAAATTTTTGTAATTGCTGCTGAAAATATGCATTTTGAAATGTAAGCATAAGATTATCTTTTAGCTTGGTGTGTGCCATTGCTTGCTTGCTTTTAAAATAAGCACTGCAGAGCCACAGCTCGAGCTCCTGAGCTCTGCCACACCAGCTGTTTCTGAAGTTACAGCTTCAGTCATTGAGATTTAAGGATTTTTTTTTCTTTAGCACTGGGGTATTGTTTTATATTTTATACAGGAGGTCTATTCTTGTATGATCTTCGGCCTGTAAATCTTGACTATTTTCATAAATTCTTTCAGTGACTGTATTTCACATGGTGCAAATACGACACGCCCCTTGATGTTTGATCAAGTGATTACTGTCAACATTTGAATTCATTGATGAAATGGTGCCTCGGTCTGTATTAAGGTAATATTTTTACTTGAATATTTGTTAGGAGGAACTTAAGGTCATTTAGGAGAAACACACCGGTGATAACGCCACGACATCTATATTGATCATGAGTCAGCTAGATTTCTTTGAAGTGGAGTTATTCCACGGCTTGTGTTTTACCTGTATTTTAGGGTGCTGTTAAAAATCTGATCCTCCTCGCCCATTTCACCTCTGATAGTCACCATGTGAAAGTCAAAGTCTGTTTTTACTTCAGAGTGATACAGAGGGGAAGTGTCTTTACACAGTCGAGATGTCCTCCCTCAGACCTTCTCCGACTGTTTACACACTCCACTCGAGCGTCCTTCCACAGATGTAAACTCGGCTGAGCGTCAGTTTTTTTCTGCTGTGTTCTGTGCTGATCTTTTCCTCCACTGTTGACTCGCCCTGTAGCTTTCACAGTGGCACCACTGCATAATTGCTCTGAAAGAAATACAGTCGTTCATTGTGTCGAACAACTGAAGTGCTCTACAGATGTGTGAATTCTAGCCCTGCTATTAGAGACCTCTGTCAGTAAATAAAGATGGTCGATAAAGTTTTTGCATTGTCAACTTTTTTTAACACAACCTGCAGACAAAATTTAAAATTATATCCCCAAACCCGCACATTATCTTTTAGTTCCTCTTCCACTAATTAAAGGTGTCAAAGGTTCATGTAACAAATGGTGCAAAACTTGCACTTATGAATGTTTCATGGGTCAAGAATGAGTTCATATGTATCAATGCTTCATTTATCTCTGATGCTAGTTGCAGACCAGTTGATTAATAGAACGCTTTAGAAGCAAAGCTTTTTTCTGTGATTAAAACCTAAACTTGGCTACGACAAGACAGAACCACTAACATTCAGACCTGTTTTTATGGCTGCCATAACTGGTCCATATCTGGTTGATACACTAAACAAAAACAGTTGATTGTAATTTATGGTTCGGCAGGGGGCACCAAGAATAGTAAGGAGGGCTACCATATTTACATTTTATGCAATTTACCATTTATGTTGTGAATATTATGCATTCAATTGCATACACATTAATTCCAGTGCTTACACCTAACGATTGTGACAGTTTTTTATAAATTATATCAATGATCTTTTACTGAGTGATGCAATTTGGTGACCACTGGTCTACAGCATAACAAACTAAAGGCATCATTTGGATACGACTAATGCATGTATGTATTCAAAATAACAGCCAGCCTACGTTAAGGGTCTTCAATGCATCTGACTATTCTGTATTTTCAGTCTTAAGTTAAATCAGAAAAAGCCGGAGTTGATGAAATGAATGCTCAATCGGTGCTCTAATGTTCCTGCTACCTCTCAAAGGCTTAATAGGCCACTTGAGTATGAGAAAGACATTTCTTAAGGTTTAGTGTGAAATATTTAGTGACAGGATGGTGCAGACTGCGATATTCCAAGATATAGAAGATAGAAGATATTCCTTCTGAAACAAAAACATACAAGACCCTCTATAGAACCATGACTGTCAAAGTGAAACCATTTCAGAAGTATCTTATACTTGTATCTTGTTCTCTTGAATGACCACCAGGGGATGATTTGTTGTAAAAAGTCAATTTGTATGCAAATCTATGGCAAAATGGCCCCACTTCCTACTTCATATCTTCACATATGATGGACACAGTGGGAGATTATCAGAAATGTACGAGCATTGACACCAAAAATGCAGCTTTGTTCTCACCTGTGGTTCTCGCATGACCTCACATAAGCTACCAATCTCTAGACTGCCAACTTCATGGTGGATTGACAGTGGGTGTAATTGCAGAAACCATAGACGGTGTACACTGCCCAGCCAAAAAGTTACATACTCTATTGCAGGGATCAGCACAAAAATATGTTCGAGGGTCAATGATTTTGTAAGCAATTGAATAATTGAATATTATCTTCATCAGACAAAGTGCCTTCAAACGTCTTCTGTCAGAAACCAAAACCCACGTTTGCTGCCTTAAAGTAACAATAATGTGGACGTTGTCTTTAATCACCAGCTTGTGTTACGAAGACAAATGACTGTGAGATACTCGTACTGTTCATATTTATTGTGCATCATTTCAGTTTTAAGAATGACTGCTTCTATTTAGAGCCTAACATATGCAAGTAGTTATTTTAAGGACATTTAATCCCCAAACCTGGCTGTCTCCATGACAACAGCAGTGTTTTTATTTTTATTTTTCAAACCAATCATTTAGTTTAGGCTTACTGTCAATTCTATTTTTCAGAATAAAAGCTCTGAACTCAATATGAAATTTAAATTTTAAAGAGTCAGGGCCAGATACTGATGCTGGCGGGCCAGTTTTGGCCCACGGGCCACCAATTGCTGACCACTGCTCTACTGTTTGGCTTGAGGCCGACCATACAAGCCTGTAGGGGCGGTGTTATGATCTGGGGGTGCTTCAACTAGTTTAGGTCAAGACCTCAGTTCTAAATATATGGAATGGCCAAGTTTTTGAAGAAGAAGGGCTCAGGGAGCGTGAGACAGCATTTTCATTACAAAGTCCAGGCCTTAATGTGCCTAAGACTAAACAGAGTGCTCCATCTCCATCATAAATACAAGATCTTGGCACAAAAACAAAGATTGCAGCTGTGATTGAAATGTGACATTGCGTAAGCTCATCAAGGTGATGCCATAGCAACAAAAATGTCACTTTTAATTGGCCGAGCAGTGTCTCAAGATAGAAGAAAGAAAAACATCAGTATCACCTCCCATCATGTTAGAGGCTCAGCAAAGGGCCAAACTAAATAGTCAATGAACAAGGCAGTTTTAGTCATTTCACGTCATTTCTATCTCATAGATAATCTATAATTTAAAAGCAGTCTGTGGTGGAAACATGGCAGTGCAATGAAAACCTATTTGCAACTAGATTGTGGTAGATGTGCTGTAGTCGCACTTCCTGTCGAAAGGTTTCAGTGCTGTCTGTATCAGGATGACATTTTTTTTCCCCTTGTATTACTGTTGTCGTGGTATTAGTGTGTCTAAAGCCATTCTGTTAAGAAAACAATAATAATGCGAAAAAGGAAAAAAAAAAAATGGAATTAGCACAAGACAGCTGTGTATGTTACGTGTCAATATGCAAAGAGGTAGTTGGTGTGTGATCCACACAAAGTCACTGAAGGTTCTGCTGTGTAAAGTTCTGGTTCCAGGTGAACACCTAACTGTTCTGAAAGAGGTCACTACAGAAGTGAACTTTGACTGTGTCCAAAGTCAAATTTCCTCCAATGCTAAATGGCTCCATGAAGATGTTGTGGCTGGGGAAGAAATCCAGCGTTCCGTCCTCCTCTTCCTCCTCCTCCTCCTCCTCCTCCTCCATGTTTGCGTGTGTTGAGATGTAGTCGATGGTGGTGTTTGTGTCCAGAGACGCGTGCGTGTGGTCGGAGCTGTCCGAGTCGTGTGAGAAGCTCTTGATATACGTGGTCACAGGGTACAGCAGCGTGCTGGACTCTGTGCCTGGACTCTGTTGTGAGGAGACTTTTGTAGACGTGGAGATGTTACTGTTCTGTTCGGGCAGCTCCTCGACATCCACCAGGACCGGATCTTCTTCCCCCTGGCTTACACTGGAGTTACTCAGCTGCATTTGTAGCTTTATCTTTCCCTGTTTGGGAGAAAAACACACAAGTTTTAAACAAGGAACACTGAGCGGTGAAGTATTTTAAAAACTCTTTCTTTAAAGTACCTTCTCTTGGGTACACTCTTTTGCCCATTTGCTGTTTGCAGGATCTGGCACAACATCGAGCATGAAACACTGGAAATACACCCAGAACCTGAGAGAGAATGTGGAAAATGGCTTAACAATATGGCCTGGACTGCAGAACTGTAAATGCACAGAATAATGACCCACAAGCTTGTTAAATTCCATCATTTGAGCCCTTACAGAGCTGCTGTTACTCACTTCTGTTTGACAGATGGAATCTGGCACAGACACACCAAAAGCACCAATATCGCTGAGATGAAAACACACACCAGTAAGAGGGACAATGGAATCTCCTCTGCAGGCATGACAAGGGAGAAACAGGGAGAAGATTTGAAGTTGCAGCATATTTAGTAATAATATAATAATACAGTTAGCTCCACGAGTACAGTGGAGTAAAAGAAAAGAAACAGACAGTTATTATCAAGCTACATCATGTCCTTGAACATGTCTTGTCTTAAAGGTCGGGGGGAAGTCTGAAGAAAAGGGCTTGTATGAAATTCTGCTGGAGTCTTAGACCTGGTATTAACATTCGTCGTTGGCAGTTTGAAATGCAGATGTGAACGCATTAGCTGCATCCCATTCCAAAAAACACATTCTGAGGTGGTTTGGGAAGCACATGTTAAAGCCTGGTGTGAACAGGACCTTAAAAAGGGAAAGTTCATCTTTAATATAGTGTGGTAGAGATTTCATGAACGTTTGAAAGGTGCTTACGCTGGATGTGGAACATGAGTTTGTGACCAGCAGGTCCTTCTCCTTCAGCTGTCCACGCAGTCATCCACAGGCTGTAGTCAGCTGGAGGCAGATCTTTGGTCTTATATGTCCTGTCTGGTGCTAAAATGGAGTCTGAAATATTCAAAGATGTAGACATAGAATCACTTAGGGAGGAGTGCTGAATGTAACATTTTATTTTAATAAACTAGAAACACATTTCAACAGCTCAAAGATATTAGCACAGTTACGTCTGATTATTACATCATGACCTTTGGATTATTTCATGGGAAAAACAAATATTTTAAGTCAATCCTACATCATCAGCACATGGTAAAACGCACCATCGTGGCACGGATACAAATATGTTTTGTGTCACTATATATAAACATAAGTCTAACAGAGATGAAAGAGAACTATAGGTTAGGAGTTTAGAGTTAAGACGGGATGTTGTTATTCTCACAGTGCTTCTGCTCTCCACCTCTGCTCTTTAAATAGATGGTATATTTGGTGACGCAACCCCGTCGCTCGCTCCGGCGAAGCTCCATCCAGCTCACGCTCACCGTGTGTCCCTCAACCTCCGTCTCTAGGACCAGTGGACCACTCACTGGGGCTGCAACCAACAAGCAGAACCCAACAAAAGGGATGAATAATAAGGGAATATTTATGGTGATTATGCTGCACTCTCTACCAGATTTAACTACACAATTAAACCTTATGATAACAGTTAAAGGTCTGGCTGCAGTTTCTCTGTG
The DNA here is from genome assembly GCF_958295425.1 of Solea solea. Taxonomy (NCBI): domain Eukaryota; kingdom Metazoa; phylum Chordata; class Actinopteri; order Pleuronectiformes; family Soleidae; genus Solea; species Solea solea. Next base: position 3,520,523 of record NC_081142.1, on the reverse strand, counting down.
AATAACTGCAGAATCATCTGGCTGCTATGAAGACTGTTGCTGTTAGAGCAAAAGTGTTTATTTACCAAATTACAGACCCAATTAAAACCACTTTTGTGATTTTTCTGGTTTGTTTGCTCCATATAATGAAGGAATCATTAAAACGGAATCATTTTGGTTTGTGGACAAACAAAAAATCATCATTTCCAAGTTTGAAAAACACTGATTTTATGGACCAAGGGATTACTCGATGAATCGAGAAAATAATCGACAGATTAATGGATTATGAAAATAAGTGTGTGCTGCATTCCTCATTTGAAAATGGGCTCGGTCAAGTCAAGCAATACTATCAGACCTGAGAGAGGGAGTGTTGCTGTGCTTATGACAGCAGTGCAGGGCTACAAGCATTTATCCCTTTATGATTGACGACTAGTTGTAGAATTCTCTTCTAAATCTTTTTGTGGACACTTCTTTGTGTCAGACTCCACCCCGCTTTGGCATAAAACAAATCACTTCCTGTGTGCAGCATAGGAATGTTGCCCGATGACACGAGATCTAAACACATAATAAACATAGTGTGAACTGAACTCATCAGACAATGGTTTGAATGTAACAGACATTTGTTCACATTTAAAAGTTTTGCGCCACGGTTTCATGATACATTTAAAACTAGTGTCTGTACATATTATTACATTGTTTGAGGAATAAAAAAAAATTAGTTTCTAGCTTCAAGTTCTATTAAAAAATACAACGTACCTGACTCCACAGTGGCGACACCTCCAAACAAAGTCCTGGTCACTGAGCTCTCATTATAGAAAACATACAGAGCTCCCTTGTAGCACACAAACGGCTTAATACCTGTACAAAGTAAATAAATAATATTCTTTTTTTCTTTTAGGAGAAAAAGGTTTCTTTTTATGAGGTGAGAGTTAAAACATGGTCCCACCTGTGATGACTGCATGCGTGCTGTCACTGTCCAGTCTCATCCACCTGAGCTCCTCCAGCCTCTGACCCTCTGGATACCACTCCACCACATAAAAGGAAACAGGCAGCGCTGCACTTTCATCCTTTCTCCAGGAGATGGAGACATTGCTGTTGTCTACTTTCACCTTCACATCGTGAGATGACCGAGCTGCAACATGAGGAGCATAATACTGTATGTGTGAATATCTCCATGGTTTATTTTCAATAATACTAATAATCTTAATAAGTCTGCGTCCTAATCCAGCATTCACTGGTACATGCTTTTGCTTTGTCTACCTTTTACGTGTCGTGCTGTAACTCTGGCAGGAGGAGATAAGCCTTTAGAGTTGCGAGCCCACACTGTCACATCACACTTGTCAGTACAGAGTGGGACTGAACAATTCCTGGCATCAGCGCTGACGTTAGTGACCAGCTCAGATCCAGAGTCTGGGTTGTAAACTCTGACTCTGTAGTCTATGATCCTCCCTCTCGCAATGGAAATGTCGGCCTCCTACAAGTTAGAAGAGAAGTTTCAAATGTAACCACTTTAATTTAAGGAAAAGGAAAAGTGTTACAAAGCTACAAAACCTTTCTGGGATTTGAATGTGTCTCAACATCCACTCAATGAAAGATGAGTATATAAGACACATCATTTCTGTTCAGCTGCTCCTTTCTTGTAAACTGAAACTGCGGCGTCTGTTGTCAGGTTTCACTTACATTTCACACTTCATGTGACATTAAATCCACAAAACTATGTGTGTATGTGTGTGTGTGTGCTTTTTTTTCTGGAACAAAACCTGGTCCTAATGAGGTAGAACCTCATTTCTGAGTTTAGGACCGAGATTTGAATTTGGTTAGGTTAAGACTACAGTCAGGCAATAACTGGTTAGGGTTTAATGAATGGAAGTCAATGCTCGTCCTTAAAAAGATAGTTTTGTGAACCTGCGTGTGAGGATGTGTGGGTGGGAGTTTGCCACAGTGAAACCATAATAATAACATTATTGCCAAACACTCTCACTACTGTTTTCTGCACAAACTAAAGGTCAACTGTTGACCACTTCTGACACACACACACACACACTGATGAAACGGCAGCAGCAGTGTCATGTGGTCATTGCTACTCAGCAAGTCAAAGAAATGAAAACATACATTGATTGAAAACATACTGCACCTTCCAGTAAACTGTCGGGGTTTTTAAATCAGACGCAGGTTCAGCGTACCACACGTCCAACGGTTCCGCAGGAGCTAAAACGATTAAAAACATCAATGTGTCACAGTACGACTGAACGTGTAGAACTGGCTGTTCTGTTCTCTTCTGTTTTGTTTTGTTACACTTCTTGTAAGTAATTGCTAAACATTTGTACCAGTCTAGACTCTGCAGGTTTCTCACATTTTCCTTTGTGAGCAAGTCTGACAGAAATGACAAAACACTTCTGAGAAACCTCATCCATGAAAACATCATTTTAAATGACATGTGATTTTTTTGTGTTTATTTAGTAGTTTTTATCCACTCAAATTGAATTGACAAACTCACAGTATTTACTGTACAACTAACTTGTGGTGTTTTCTGAAACTTTTCCACTGGCTGAATTGACTGTTCACCAACTGCTACTAAAAAAGCAACGTTTGTTTTCTTCTGCTGTGACACTGACCTGAATGCAGTGTATGTGTGACATGTGATAACGCAGTAGGGGAAGTAAAGGTAATTTCAGCCTGTAATTTGTGTATAGTATGTGGGAAGTTCTAAGACATGAATGATCCACCTCTATGTACTGTTGCATTGCCTAAACAATGAAATGGAGGCTGAAATGATAAATAACTGAGCTCAAACAACCAAACAACCAAACCTGAGGGTCAGCACAACAGTTCCACACAGAATAGAATATTTGATGCTGTTTTTCAAAGCTCATTACACGAGTTTCTCATTAATTTCTCTCTTTCACGTTTTTAATGTAACAAAGTGTGATCATCAAATTAAAAAGACGTCATTTAAAGCTTGAAGAGTGAGGTAATAACACATACTGGAGTCAGGGTCTTACATCTGAGACAGGCAGGTACAAGCTCAGTGAAATTGTAGCTACCAGCTCGGACTCCAGGAAAAAACTGAGTTTAGCCAAATAATAAAAAGCTCACCTGATAAAATCTACATCAACCCTTTGTAAAAGCGCTTCCTCCCTGCAATAAAGTCCATGCAGAAACTCTGTCATTTAACTCATATAAATCTGAATTTGATTTCAAATACCAAAATTATAAACTAAGACACTTGCGCTTACTGATGAAGCAACTGCCTTGTGCTGTGACGCTAAATTGCAGATTTTCTCTATGGAGTTTGGTGCGAAGGGATGAGCGGTTTACAAAGCAACACAAAGTTCATTTCCCAGTCTCATAAATGCTGCCTAGCATTAAAATGAAGTGGCAAAGATATTCTAGTGTATTGAAACTAGTGTTCACCTTTTGCTCAACCTGATTTTCCTCTGTACTAAAACAGCTTCTTTCACTCTTTGTCCTCTGCTGCAGAGCTGACGATCTGTCATGACTGAACACCCGTAACTTACATACATTATCTTCACACCATCACGATGACAAATATCCTGCCATATTTCACATTACTGTCTTCTTTTTTCTGCACCCTGACCCTGAGGGCCGACATCTGTTTCGGCGCATAGTTTCAAGTACCATTTTTATTGCATTCCATTTGTTTATTTTATTTTCTATTTAAATGCAAAATATTATTATCATTTGTATTTCTGATTGACAGTAAGGCTTGTTTACTTAACATATTTCATTCAAATGTAAAAGACTTTCTCAGTGGCTTTCAGGTTTCCTGTCGACAGACAGTAGTGAGCTGATAACTGCCTCAAAACCCAAAAGTCAATCCAATAACTTCATTATCTGATTGCGTGGTCTGATAAATTACCACAGAGATGATGTTTGGCTTATGTTTGAATCAGTTGTGCTTTGAAACTTACCCTCCTCTTGAGTCCAGGTGGAAATCTGTGTGCTCCACTGGCTCCACTGGCCAGTGCTGAGTTTAGATCTGGCTCTGAAATGGTACAAGCTGTAGGGCTCCAGAGAGGGAATGGATCGGTCCTGTACTGCACTGGTCTGCACAATCTGTAAGTCAAATACACATGTTTACATTAAACGCTGTATTTTTCCATCTTTTGCTTGTGCTGCAGTGTCGTCTTTGATGAGTTTGTGAGAACTCCTCAGCTTGTTTTTGACACCTGTATTTAATTTTGACTTCTCATCAGCTTAGTACTCACATCTGTAGTTTGAATTGAATCAGCAGCAGTAGAACCGTGCAGTTGAAAGATAACTGGCTCTACCACTGAGCTACCGTCACCCTTATATGGTGGTGTATACAGTATATGGTGTTCTTGAACAATAACCTAAGTGTAAATCAAGTTATCTGAGAGAGAACTAAACTGATCCGTGACTTTGACCAATCACAGAGCAGTGTGTGGTGAGACGATGCTCCCATTGGCTGTAACTACTAAACTACTGTGCATGTTGGAAAGATCGTTACTCCAGCATCGACAGTGACTGCAGAAAGAAAAACTAAACATTTCATATTTTAAAAAGATTATTAACTTACAAAAACTATGTGCTACACCTTTTTTGTAACCACGTACAACTTCTGATCAAACGTTCAAAAAATATGGGTCAATCTGATGGATTGAGATGTCTTAATTGGTCTGGACAAGTAAGTCTTTCTTTATCCTGCACCTTTCCCAACCATGTTACAAAGTGCTGCACATAAAATGATCAAACAAATATTTGCAGAGGTCACTGTTTCTTCCTTTTCTTTTGGCTTCTGTCCTCATGTCCTTCTTCACAACATCCATGAAAACTTCTCTGTAGTCTTTTCCTCCTGCCCTTTGTCCAAAATAATCACTACCCGTCCTCTGCATGTGACCAAACCATCTCCACGTTGACTCTCTTACTTTATGATCATGTCTAATCCTGTCCATCCTGGTCCTCCACCTCTTGTCTTTTAGACTGCGCTACTGTCGCCCAAGTTATGCATCATAGCAGGTCTCGCTACCATCTTGAAGACCTTCCCTTTTTTTTAGTGTTGCTGTTCTCCAATCAGCCCTGACACTCATCTCCACCCACTCCACCCTGCCTGCACTCTCTTCTTCACCTCTCTTGTGTACTGTCCATTGCTTTGGATGGTTGACCCCAGGTCTTTAAACTCATCCACTGTACCTACCTCTTCACTGTCATTCACACACCGGTTTTCTGTCTTGCTCCTAATAACCTTCATTCCTCTTCTCTCCAGTGCTGACCTCCACCTGTCTCTTACTCTGACTGCAGATTACAATATCATCTACGAACAACATAGTCCATGGAGACTCCTGCAAGACCTCATCTGTCAACCTGTCCCTCACCGTTACAAACATGAAGGAGCTCAGGGCTGATCCCTGATGTGATCCCACCTTCACCTTGAACCCCACAGCCACTCATTTACTGCAAATGCGGTGCGGTTGGTTTTCAGGTTGGAGTGAGGTATGGTGAGGAGGCCTCACATGGAGGATCAACGTGGTCTGAAGGTGGAGTTGTGAGGGTTCATCAGACGTTGCTCCGAAACGAGCAATTGTGATGCATTAAGATGTCTTACTTGGTAGAAATAAGATGTCCATGTCTCTCCTGCTGCTTTGTATTGGATCTCCAGGTGTTGAGTCACGACGTGCTGCTCCACTTGGATAACGCACTCACGGGAGGAGCACGCGGTTCGTCCAAGAACAGGAGTCAACGGCATGGCTACATAAAGAGTGAGTGGGAACACAGCGATCAGACTTTAACTTTAATTAAAGAAAATCAGCAGAAGCTGTTAAACACGACACGTCTTACCAATGTCACTGAGTGAGTAGATGATGGGGGAGGAGACAGAAGAGCCCAGTGGATTTTGGACTTGTACCCACACATAGATAATCTGGACAGATCTGGGCACAGTGAAGCTGACAGAGAGTGAATCGCTTCCCTTATTGAAGACTTTGTGTGACTCTTGGTCACTTGTGTGATTTCCTGATTCAGTTCTCACCCTGAAGCACACAAATTCAAGTGTCATGTGTTGCTATAAGAAAGGCCATGTTAAACACATGCTTTGTTTTTTTAAACTCACCATAGTACCGTGCTGTTAGTAAGATACGTGTCCCGTCCTCGGTTCCAAGTGCACAACACATCTCCTGTTTCATTATTCTGGACCTTGTAGATGCATGAAATATTTTTTGGATGATCCGGTGGATCTGAAGGACAAAGAACACAAAAATGAATTGAATAGGAACCTTAATATTGAGCTTCTAAATGTTTTAATGCTGATGGTATTGATAATAATGTCGTCATTTACATGAATTCTTTTATTTATTGAGGATGTTGTGGTGTGCGTTCCTAAATAGGAACTGAACATTTCATATGTCAAACAAAAACAGGGTTGTCTTTGCTCCCAAATTAGAAACAGCTTTGTGGTCAGAAGAGTTGACTGCAACACTTTGCTGAACTCACGTCTCCACTCACGGAGTACTTGAAATAAAGAAGAGAAAGCAGAAGTTCCGCTTTTTGTAGCTTTGAATGTCGACACAATAAGCCTCGACATGAAAGTCTTATCTTGAAACGCAGGGCAGCGTTAAAAGTTAAAGAAAAACTTCTGTGAGACTCTTGGATCTGTTAAACTGTCAGGAAAGGCTGCTTCATACTCACATCCAGCTGAGATGTCCAGTCCACACTGGTCCAGTGCAGGACAGTTACACAGACAGCTGAAGGTATTGCTTTTTGTGATGTTCACCACAGTCAAATATATGGTTGTTAAGTTGAGCTGTGTGTGGGGCTGTAGTGTGGGCAGCTGCCCACTGTACATGGATCGCTTGCACTTGCAGTTAAAGCTGCAGTAAATGTTAAAAGTGGAGTCGCGCTGCACCACATGTCCAGCACTGGACCAGATCACACAGGATTTCTCACCTAAAAAGCACAAATAAGGCGTGTTTATAATGTCTCACCTCTAACAGAGTGTGCCAGTTCAGTGAAAATAACACATTATCACAGGTGAGAGAATACAACGCTGCACACTTATAAAAAGAAATCTAACACTTTTAAATAAAACATTCAGGGTGGGTTTTTAGTGTTTTTAATACTTTTGATTGCTCTGTGTCATGTCTTGTTTGTATTTTACCCTAATATTATTATTAAATATTATAACATTTGGACTATAGGCCTATTGAAAGAATGTTCATGGAAGACGTGAGTATCCACGCAGTCTTGTGGGCTTACCTGTGCAGAGCTGCATCATCAGCAGAAAGACAGCGGTGAAGATGGACCATGTTTGGAACATGATGATTCATCAGTGACTGTCTCTTTCTGTAAGATCCTTACATGACAGCAGGAGCTGCTAAATACCTCTTCAAATAAGCACACACACACACACACACGTATTAAGTCAGGAATGGTTATGAAATACAGAAATTCTACTGATAATCATGTTAAGGATTACTATAAGATGAGAAGACTTTTCATCACAGTACAGGAACAATACAGTGATCATTTTGTTGTAAAAGCTGGCTAATAGCAGAGGAAAGAGTGTGACGGACATAATGTGGTCATTATCAGTTTTGATTTAAAGTCATTTTCACGAGAAGGTGTGACACTGATGGTAGCCTTAAAGAAGCCCTACTTGTAACCAACTTGTTACCAGGATGTTAATTCAGAAGTAACAGGTTATTACTATAACATTATGTAGTTATGATGACCATTACATAACCTTCCTATTATATAACTATCACCATATTACTATATTGTTACCAGTTAGCTATAAAACTTCTAAAATCCCATGTTCAAAAATAAATAAATAACAATGATAATAATAACAACAACAACAATAATAATAATAATAATAATAATAATAATGATAATACAGAACACTCACCGTGACATCACAGTCCAGCGTCACATCAACCTTTTGGGTTTAATGAAGTTCCGTCCCCTGCGTCACACTCTACCCATCTGTCCTCACAGCTGCATGTCTCACACTGAAGAGGCAGCGGAGACACCGATGCTGCTGCTGCTGCTGCTGCTGCTGCTGTTGTTGGCTCCGCCTCTGGTGAAACACTGAAGTCCCAAATAAAGTCACAGTTCACCAGTGAAGCCAAACACACACACACACACACACATAGAGAGAGGTTTGTGCAGCTTTTCTTTTAAGAAATCCACACTGACCTTTCATTTGTTTCTGCAGTTTAACCAAAACCTCATCCTCTGACCATAACCGTTAATGTCTTACTCAAAGTAACCTTAACCACAGCTCACATCATAACCCTACATTTTAACCAGTTCCACAGAAATTACACTCTGCCACACCAGGACCAGGATTTCGTCCCCAAGAGGACTAGTGGCCTTTAAGTGATGACAAATCAACCACATACACACTTGTAACTCTGTCACTGTGAAGAAAACTGGATCACTCGATCAGGGCTGGTTGTCGCGACTGATAACCTGAATCGATTCGATTCTGTTTCCCGTGATCCTGATTTGATTTCATTTGATATCGAGTCATTCAGAGATATTTCAGTTTCTATACCAATATTGGAGAAGACCAACTAGTGTTTTTTAGGAAGTATGATTTAAACAAAACAGCATATCAGTAGATGCAGGTGACGTGCACTTGTCTCCTTGTGAATCCTCTATGGTAACAGAATTTTTGACTTTCAAAGGAGAAGTTGCAACAGCCCAAAGTCTCTCAGTCAGATCCACATGTGGTGTTGGGGGGTTTTCCCCTGTAACTGAAACATGTTCCACCCTCAGGTGCACAAACACAATGCAAAGTCAGAATCAATAAAGAAAATACTACTGCACCGTTACCAGATCCTCAGGAAGTGTAATAAGTTACTTATTACTCTTTTAAAAAGCAGTAACAAATGACACCTGAAAGGGTAGTATGCAACTTAGTCAATATCCCTAATCTAAGTTCTCAAACCTATTACAGAACGTAAGATGATAGTTTTAGGGGAGAGACCCTTCTGAAAGTTTAATTTGGTTATGAATGGGGAAGTGAAAGCACTCTCAGGAAGTCCTGAAAGAAACGTGCTTAGCTGAAGATGGTGCTTGTGTGAGCTGAACTTAGAGTATTTTGCACAGAGTCATTATCTATGACACTGTTTTGTGTTACATGTGTAAACATTAAACACACTTTTGATTTCAAACAGTATAGAGGTATATTTATTTGGTACGAGCTCTTAATAACCAGTACATTTAATTATAGCATTACTAATGGTAAACCAGACCAAACACCAACCTGGCAACCCACATATTTTCCTTGTGAGTGGCTTCTTATTTACCTTCAACCATAAAAATATTTAAACGTTTTCCATTATTGTATTTATTGTTAATGCTTCATATTTTTATATTCAGCACAAACACAAATGAGAGCAGGAAGAATGTAACCATACTGGTAAGAATCCAGACCCCAGACAAATAATAGTTACAAAGGCATCAACACAGCATATCTTTATTAAACATACAGTGAGATTGCTACACATGCTTTCAATCAAACTTAAAGGTCCAGTGCGACATTTAGCAAGGGTTTAATGACAAATAGAATAGAATAATAATAGAATAAGTATGTTTTTATAAGTGTATTCTTTCTTTACAATAAAAAGCATCTCGCTTTTTTGTGCCGTATAGAGTTATGTCAATTGAATTAAAGAGCCCACCATGTGCCATCATGCTACTGCTGCAGCAAGTCTGAAGACAATTTCAGGTTTCACCTTATATATATACATATATATATATATGTATATATACAGTATATGCAAATTGAAAATGTGCATAAAATCAGGCTGACAGAAACCCGTCCGATGCAAATGAAAAAAGAATGTCTGTCGGAGAGAGTGGAAGAATGGAGTGAGCATTTACATCCTTTCTAACATGTGAAGGCCACTTTTGTTCCCTGATGGACTTGGAAAAGTGAGGGGTGAAGAAATGAGTCCTCCATTTGTTGCACTTTGCAGTCTCACCATCAGATGTCAGTAATTATTACACACTTGACCTTTAATTATCAGTTTGTATTATCATTTATGGCCCTGTGATGACTGTTGATCTGTCCAGGGTGTGACCCCGCCTTTCGCCCCATGTCAGCTCAGATTGGCACAGCTCCCCCGGGCCGCGAGCCTCATGTGGAGGATAAAGCTTGTTATAGTTACAGACCATTGGAATCATTATTTTCCTGTGTTCTACTGTTGCTGAGGTGGTGCTTGAGTAATGCTTTCTTGAGTCAGTTTAGTGCGTATTCTTTTGTTTGTGTCATTCCCACGGCTCCAGCTCGTTCTGTGTGGCATTGAACGAAGTGCAGCTGACAGCAGCTAGCTGGGGGAAGTAACCATGAGTCAGCACAGTCGCTACCGTACACGTTGACAAACATGTGTCTGCAATGTCAGGTGTCATTGTGTCCCCCTGCTGTAACTCCACAGAGGCACAGTTCACCTCAACCTCACACTCCGCCCCCCTCGTCCCCGCCCGGAAGCATCTGTGCGGCGCACCTGATGTTTCAGGAGCTTTAGGCCACAAAGGGTCACCAACAGAGCTGAGAGTCTGTGGGTGTGAAACAGAGCAATCCACTTCCACACTAGACAGCAAGCCTCCAAGTAATCCTTTAAATACACTTGAAGTTGTGTCCTCCTCTCTATCTGCTGCCACACCGTTTGGCTCCTCTTCTGTCTCCTCCCCCGTCTCTAATTGTGAGGCCAGCATACTAATCTGGGGTTTGTAGCTGATGTCTTGTAGCTGGCTGTCCACAAGCACCGTCCCGACGTCCGTCTCCAGTGAAGGCGCCTGTGCTGTGGTTTGTCCAGGTCCAGTTTGCGATGTCTCAACGTGGATGACGGGATAGACGTCTTCCCTCCCCTCCAAGGAAATCAAACTAACAGGAGACAGCAGAGGGTCGCTGTCGGTGGACACGACACAGGGTTCACTGCTGTTCTGCTGTGAATCAAAAGAACACAGAAGAGTCAGATTCAGCACACTTAAAATATTTGACCTTACATTATGTTGAACAATTTTTGCAGATACGAATAGGACACATGGGTGAGTAAACTTAACAAGATAAATTAGATTATAAATTCATCATTCCTGAATACACTGGAAAGATACAGGCTCCCTCTGAAGGCAATTTGCAATATATCACTAGGACTGTATGTTGGAGAGCAAACCATTTTTTTTCAGTCACTCATGAAATATTAAAGTTTGTGTAAATAAGATTTATTTACTCTGACTTTGTCGCCCCATGAAAATTAAAACGTTTTACTAAAACCTATAGAGTCCTGCTCTGTCTGCTCCTCTCTCTGTTCTTCTTCTCTACTTCATTTCCTCATCACTGGTCACTGGTAAACTCTATCGTTACAGCATTTGAGGAGGAGTTAGGCTAATTATGGCTCCGGTGTGTCACAAGCCATATTTTAAGACCTAGAATCCTGAACAGAAAACTGGAGACAAACTGTTTTTTTAGTATTTACTCCATAATTCTTTTTACTCCACAAATTACATTACATTACATGTCATTTAGCAGACGCTTTTATCCAAAGCAACTTACAATGTTATTGAGTACAATCAGCCAGGGGTGTATTCAAACTTGCGACCATGATGTCTTTTGCACACAGGGTACAGTCTTAACCACTGAGCCACTTCACCCCAAATGTGAAGAAGACTTCAATTACTTCCTGAATATCTGGAAATTCACCACAATCAACCTCAAGAAGCTTATGCAGGTTTTTATTTATTTAGAGAACAGAGAACAGAAAGTCCCACACACTGTCAAACTTAAACTGAAAAATGAATTGTAACGCCAGACCAGGTCCTAACTGTTGCTGTTTTGGTGATTGTAGTGAAAGTAGTTCACATAACAAAAGGAAATAGGAGACACATTAAGGCACTCATTCACTGCTTGGCTTCAATTACCTGAAGTAGTCTGATGGCATTGCTGTTCTCCAGTTCTGGTAAGATCACGTCGAGCCAGGCAGGTCCCCAAGATAGACACTTTTGTTTAATCCTGAGACAGAAAGACAGTTTTATAAGATTGATGGTGATGATTCTGTATTAAACACACTTGCCTCTTCGCAGTTAAAACCAGCTGTCACACTGACCACAATCAGCACATGTTTGGACACATGGTAGGTTTAGGTTTCTGTTCGTGTTAATCGTGCGGGTTCTTATTTGTGTGCTCATCCTGTGGCGTGGCATTTCATGAAAGCGACCACAGTGGCATTTTTTTTTCCTGAGTATTAGTGAAACAAAACTTATGCACAGTAGAAACCAGTCGTTTACAGAAGACTGCAATAACCCTAGCATTATTACGGTCACCTAAAAGGGTTGTTTAGTTAGTTTAGTTTAGGTTTTTTTAAGTTTGAATTTGAATATGTATGACTAACATACATGTAATGCAGATATACAGATACAGACATCTACAAATATCTTGTATCTGCGTAAGTCTACAATGTTTGCCTCTACACCAAAGTCCATAGAGAAAAGAAGCATTTTTAGCTCACATGGGCAAAAAGTGCTTTACAAACTTTCTGATAGCGAAATAAGGCATATCCTTAAAATGTTGAAGACTGCAGCAGGTGTAGATCTTATCAGGTGAGTATGTTCTTGCTGGAAGCCGTGTTATCAGAGTGAGTGTCTGGATCCCAGGCTGGTTCACAAAAATGGAAGTACACTTCTACACTGCTAAGTCATTGTTGCTTATGTGTCAATACCTGTTATGACAACACCTTACCTGAGGTAACACTTTAACTGTAATAAGATGATATATTTTCTGTTGTCTGTCATGATGACTGATCTCCTCCATAAATAATTATATGAAATATAAAAGCAATATCATTTAATACCTTTTCCTCACGCAACTCCAGCACATCAGGTTTACCACGATTGCTATGAAGAGGGCTATGATGACAACAACTTCAATCACCACACCAACTAGAGGAGATGACAAAGCAAACAAAGAACAGTTTAACCGAGTAGTTATGAAGGACTATAGCTGCAGGCCAGGCTAAATGAGTTGGTGTAAAATAGCTTTTTTTTGCAGACAGACCTGTAGGGTCTGCAGGCTGAGAGTTGACCCGGATTCCACGCTGACTTTCTCCTGCTGAGGTGGATGCAGTCATTTGCAGAGAGAGAGCTCCTTCAGGACAGTCCAGCCAGATGTGTCTGGAACCAGAGCCAGACAGCACCACTGGAGAAAAACAACAGAGTCAGGATTTACTCTCTCATTGTATTTATTTATTTTTGTTAAAGCATCAGCTATGCAACTTAATTTACACCGCGATGGGTCACTGGCCCTGAACCTCATCCTGTCTATGCTCTGTGTAAGTTTAGTAAGTAGAAATACTGTGAGTAGATTTTACTGTAGATTTTATTGTTAAATAGCCAAAATAATTTTTTCCTGATGGCAGCCATGTTTTCACTAAACACCTCCCTGTCTGTCTTCAGCACAGTATGTATGTCACTGATATCTCATATAAAAAATCAGCCCTTCCAGCTCATGTATACCTGGGAGCTGCTGGTCTAATGCCTATAACAATATACTGTATAATGAATAAATGTAAGCATAATAAAAACACTAATATAATAACTGGAAAATTCCTTCACACCTTTTTTTAACAGTAACCTTTACATACAAATGCACTGTTTAATTAAAAATAGTCATCTAACTATGAAATATTTGTCAAATTTGGGACGACATATGACATTTTGGTGACTTTTTCGACAACACACTAAACTATGACATTTTTGTCAAATTTTGGACCTCATACTAAACTATGACATTTTTGTCAAATTTTGGACTACATACTCAACTTTGACATTTTGGTGACTTTTTGCACGACATACTAAACTATGACATTTTTGTCCAATTCTGGACCACATACTAAACTATGACATTTTGGTGACTTTTTGGAGAACATACTAAACTATGACATTTTTGTCAAATTTTGGACGACATACTAAACTATGACATTTTGGTGACTTTTTAGACCACATACTAAACTATGACATTTTTGTCAAATTTTGGACGACTTACTAAACTATGACATTTTAGTGACTTTTTGGACCACATACTAAACTATGACATTTTTGCCAAATTTTTGACAACATACTAAACTATGACATTTTGGTGACTTTTTGGACGACATACTAAACTATGACATTTTTGTCAAATTTTTGACAACATACTAAACTATGACATTTTGTCAAATTTTTGACAACATACTAAACTATGACATTTTTGTCAAATTTTGGACTACATACTCAACTTTGACATTTTGGTGACTTTTTGCACGACATACTAAACTATGACATTTTTGTCAAATTCTGGACCACATACTAAACTATGACATTTTGGTGACTTTTTGGAGAACATACTAAACTATGACATTTTTGTCAAATTTTGGACCACATACTAAACTAGGACATTTTGGCGACTTTTTGCACGGCATACTAAACTATGAAATTTTTGTCAAATTCTGTACGACATACTAAACTATGACATTTTGGTGACTTTTGGACGACATATTAAACTATGACATTTTGGTGACTTTTTGCACGACATACTAAACTATGACATTTTTGCCAAATTTTGGACGACATACTAAACTATGACAATTTTTGTCAAATTTTGGACGACGTACTAAACTATGACATTTTTGTCAAATTCTGGACCACATACTAAACTATGACATTTTTGTCAAATTCTGGACCAAATACTAAACTATGACATTTTGGTGACTTTTTGGAGAACATACTCAACTATGACATTTTGGTGACTTTTTGGACCACATACTAAACTATGAAATTTTTGTCAAATTTTGGACCACATACTAAACTAGGACATTTTGGCGACTTTTTGCACGACATACTAAACTATGACATTTTTGTCAAATTCTGTACGACATACTAAACTATGACATTTTGGTGACTTTTTGCACGACATACTAAACTATGACATTTTTGCCAAATTTTGGACGACATACTAAACTATGACATTTTTTGTCAAATTTTGGACGACGTACTAAACTATGACATTTTTGTCAAATTTTGGACGACATATAAAACCATGACATTTTTATCAAATTTTTGGACCACATACTAAACTATGACATTTTTGTCAAATTCTGGACCACATACTAAACTATGATATTTTAGTGACTTTTTGGACGACATACTAAACTATGACATTTTGTCAAATTTTTGACAACATACTAAACTATGACATTTTGGTGACTTTTTGGACGACATACTAAACTATGACATTTTGGTGACTTTTTCGACAACACACTAAACTATGACATTTTTGTCAAATTTTGGACCACATACTAAACTATGACATTTTGGTCAAATTTTGGACTACATACTCAACTTTGACATTTTGGTGACTTTTTGCACGACACACTAAACTATGACATTTTGGTCAAATTTTGGAATACATACTCAACTTTGACATTTTGGTGACTTTTTGCACGACATACTAAACTATGACATTTTTGTCCAATTCTGGACCACATACTAAACTATGACATTTTGGTGACTTTTTGGAGAACATACTAAACTATGACATTTTTGTCAAATTTTGGACGACATACTAAACTATGACATTTTGGTGACTTTTTAGACCACATACTAAACTATGACATTTTTGTCAAATTTTGGACGACTTACTAAACTATGACATTTTAGTGACTTTTTGGACAACATACTAAACTATGACATTTTTGCCAAATTTTGGACGACATACTAAACTATGACATTTTTATCACATTTTTGGACCACGTACTAAACTATGACATTTTATCAAATTTTTGGACCACATACTAAACTATGACATTTTGGTGACTTTTGGATGACATATTAAACTATGACATTTTGGTGACTTTTTGGACGACATACTAAACTATGACATTTTGTCAAATTTTTGACAACATACTAAACTATGACATTGTGGTGACTTTTTGGGCGACATACTAAACTATGACATTTTTGCCAAATTTTTTGGACCACATACTAAACTATGACATTTTTGCCAAATTTTGGACCACATACTAAACTATGACATTTTTGTCAAATTTTGGACTACATACTCAACTTTGACATTTTGGTGACTTTTTGCACGACATACTAAACTATGACATTTTTGTCCAATTCTGGACCACATACTAAACTATGACATTTTGGTGACTTTTTGGAGAACATACTAAACTATGACATTTTTGTCAAATTTTGGACGACATACTAAACTATGACATTTTGGTGACTTTTTGCATGACATACTAAACTATGACATTTTTGTCCAATTCTGGACCACATACTAAACTATGACATTTTTTGTCAAATTTTGGACGACGTACTAAACTATGACATTTTTGTCAAATTTTGGACGACATATAAAACCATGACATTTTTATCAAATTTTTGGACCACATACTAAACTATGACATTTTGGTGACTTTTGGATGACATATTAAACTATGACATTTTGGTGACTTTTTGGACGACATACTAAACTATGACATTTTGGTGACTTTTTGCACGACATACTAAACTATGACATTTTTTTCAAATTGTGGACGAGATACTAAACTATGACATTTTGGTAACATTTTGGACGACATACTAAACTATGACATTTTTGTCAAATTTTGGACCACATACTAAACTATGACATTTTTGTCAAATTCTGGACCACTTACTAAACTCTGACATTTTGGACCACATCCTAAACTATGACATATTTACATGTCATTTAGAAGACACTTTTATCCAAAGCAATTTACAAGCAAATTGAATACAACTTGCCAGGGGTGGAGTTGAACTCACACCCATAAAGTCTTTTGTACACAGGGTACCGGACTGAACCACTCCAGCCAGGCAACTTTTGGGCCACTTACTAAACTATGACATTTGGGATACTTTTTGGCCCACATACTAAACCATGACATTTTTGTCAAATTTTGGACCACATACTAAACTATGACATTTTTGTAAAATTTTGGACGACAAAATAAACTGTGACTTTTTGCACGACATACTAAACTATGACATTTTTGCCAAATTTTGGACGACATACTAAACTATGACATTTTGGTGACTTTTTGGACCACATACTAAACTATGACATTTTTGTCAAATTTTGGACGACATACTAAACTATGACATTTAGGTGACTTTTGGACGACATATTAAACTATGACATTTTGGTGACTTTTTGGACGACATATTAAACTATGACATTTTTGTCAATTTTTGGACCACATACTAAACTATGACATTTGGGTGACTTTTTGGACCACATACTAAACTATGACATTTTGGTGACTTTTTGGACCACATACTAAACTATGACATTTTTGTCAATTTTTGGACGACATACTATCCTATGACATTTGGGTGACTTTTTGGACCACATACTAAACTATGACATTTTTGTCAATTTTAGGACCACATACTAAACTATGACATTTAGGTGACTTTTGGACGACATATTAAACTATGACATTTTGGTGACTTTTTGGACGACATACTAAACTATGACATTTTTGTCAATTTTTGGACGACATACTATCCTATGACATTTGGGTGACTTTTTGGACCCCATACTAAACTATGACATTTTTGTCAATTTTAGGACCACATACTAAACTATGACATTTAGGTGACTTTTGGACGACATATTAAACTATGACATTTTGGTGACTTTTTGGACGACATATTAAACTATGACATTTTTGTCAATTTTTGGACCACATACTAAACTATGACATTTTTGCCAAATTTTGGACCACATACTAAACTATGACATTTTTGTCAAATTTTGGACTACATACTCAACTTTGACATTTTGGTGACTTTTTGCACGACATACTAAACTATGACATTTTTGTCCAATTCTGGACCACATACTAAACTATGACATTTTGGTGACTTTTTGGAGAACATACTAAACTATGACATTTTTGTCAAATTTTGGACGACATACTAAACTATGACATTTTGGTGACTTTTTGCATGACATACTAAACTATGACATTTTTGTCCAATTCTGGACCACATACTAAACTATGACATTTTTTGTCAAATTTTGGACGACGTACTAAACTATGACATTTTTGTCAAATTTTGGACGACATATAAAACCATGACATTTTTATCAAATTTTTGGACCACATACTAAACTATGACATTTTGGTGACTTTTGGATGACATATTAAACTATGACATTTTGGTGACTTTTTGGACGACATACTAAACTATGACATTTTGGTGACTTTTTGCACGACATACTAAACTATGACATTTTTTTCAAATTGTGGACGAGATACTAAACTATGACATTTTGGTAACATTTTGGACGACATACTAAACTATGACATTTTTGTCAAATTTTGGACCACATACTAAACTATGACATTTTTGTCAAATTCTGGACCACTTACTAAACTCTGACATTTTGGACCACATCCTAAACTATGACATATTTACATGTCATTTAGAAGACACTTTTATCCAAAGCAATTTACAAGCAAATTGAATACAACTTGCCAGGGGTGGAGTTGAACTCACACCCATAAAGTCTTTTGTACACAGGGTACCGGACTGAACCACTCCAGCCAGGCAACTTTTGGGCCACTTACTAAACTATGACATTTGGGATACTTTTTGGCCCACATACTAAACCATGACATTTTTGTCAAATTTTGGACCACATACTAAACTATGACATTTTTGTAAAATTTTGGACGACAAAATAAACTGTGACTTTTTGCACGACATACTAAACTATGACATTTTTGCCAAATTTTGGACGACATACTAAACTATGACATTTTGGTGACTTTTTGGACCACATACTAAACTATGACATTTTTGTCAAATTTTGGACGACATACTAAACTATGACATTTAGGTGACTTTTGGACGACATATTAAACTATGACATTTTGGTGACTTTTTGGACGACATATTAAACTATGACATTTTTGTCAATTTTTGGACCACATACTAAACTATGACATTTGGGTGACTTTTTGGACCACATACTAAACTATGACATTTTGGTGACTTTTTGGACCACATACTAAACTATGACATTTTTGTCAATTTTTGGACGACATACTATCCTATGACATTTGGGTGACTTTTTGGACCACATACTAAACTATGACATTTTTGTCAATTTTAGGACCACATACTAAACTATGACATTTAGGTGACTTTTGGACGACATATTAAACTATGACATTTTGGTGACTTTTTGGACGACATACTAAACTATGACATTTTTGTCAATTTTTGGACGACATACTATCCTATGACATTTGGGTGACTTTTTGGACCCCATACTAAACTATGACATTTTTGTCAATTTTAGGACCACATACTAAACTATGACATTTAGGTGACTTTTGGACGACATATTAAACTATGACATTTTGGTGACTTTTTGGACGACATATTAAACTATGACATTTTTGTCAATTTTTGGACCACATACTAAACTATGACATTTGGGTGACTTTTTGGACCACATACTATCCTATGACATTTGGGTGACTTTTTGGACCACATACTAAACTATGACATTTTTGTCAATTTTAGGACCACATACTGAACTATGACATTTTGGTGATTTTTTGCACGACAAAATAAACTGTGACTTTTTGCACGACATACTAAACTATGACATTTTTGCCAAATTTTGGACGACATACTAAACTATGACATTTTGGTAACATTTTGGACGACATACTAAACTATGACATTTTTGTCAAATTTTGGAACACATACTAAACTATGACATTTTTGTCAAATTCCGGACCACTTAATAAACTCTGACATTTTGGACCACATCCTAAACTATGACTTATTTACATGTCATTTAGAAGACACTTTCATCCAAAGCAATTTACAAGCAAATTGAGTACAACTTGCCAGGGGTGGAGTTGAACTCACGCCCATAAAGTCTTTCATACACAGGGTACCGGTCTTAACCACTGAACCACTCCATCCAGGTAGCTTTTGGGCCACTTACTAAACTATGACATTTGGGATACTTTTTGGCCCACATACTAAACCACGACATTTTTGTAAATTTTTGGACGACATACTAAACTATGACATTTTTGTCAAATTTTGGACTACATACTAAACTATGACATTTTTGTAAAATTTTGGACGACATACTAAACTATGACATTTTGGTGACTCTTTGGACGACATATTAAACTATGACATTTTGGTGACTTTTTGGATGACATATTAAACTATGACATTTTTATCAAATTTTGGACGACTTACTAAACTATGACATTTTGGTGACTTTTTGGACAACATACTAAATTATGACATTTTTGCAAAATTTTGGACGACATACTAAACTATGACATTTTTGTCAATTTTTGGACCACATACTAAACTATGACATTTGGGTGACTTTTTGGACCACATACTAAACTATGAAATTTTTGTCAAATTTTGGACGACTTACTAAACTATGAAATTTTTGTCAAATTTTGGACGACATACTAAACTATGACATTTTGGTGACTTTTGGACGACATATTAAACTATGACATTTTGGTGACTTTTTGGACGACATACTAAACTATGACATTTTTGTAAATTTTTGGACGACATACTAAACTATGACATTTTGGTGACTCTTTGGACGACATATAAAACTATGACATTTTGGTGACTTTCTGGTCGACATATATAACTATGACATTTTTATCAAATTTTGGACGACTTACTAAACTATGACATTTTGGTGACTTTTTGGACAACATTCTAAATTATGACATTTTTGCAAAATTGTGGACGACATACTAAACTATGACATTTTAGTCAATTTTTGGACCACATACTAAACTATGACATTTGGGTGACTTTTTGGACCACATACTAAACTATGACATTTTTGTGACCACATACTAAACTATGACATTTTAGTGACTTTTTGGACGACATACTAAACTATGACATTTTGGTGACTTTTTGGACGACATATTAAACTATGACATTTTTTTCAAATTGTGGACGAGATACTAAACTATGACATTTTGGTAACATTTTGGACGACATACTAAACTATGACATTTTTGTCAAATTTTGGACCACATACTAAACTATGACATTTTTGTCAAATTCTGGACCACTTGCTAAACTCTGACATTTTGGACCACATCCTAAACTATGACATATTTACATGTCATTTAGAAGACACTTTTATCTAAAGCAATTTACAAGCAAATTGAATACAAC
Source organism: Solea solea (assembly GCF_958295425.1). Classification (NCBI taxonomy): domain Eukaryota; kingdom Metazoa; phylum Chordata; class Actinopteri; order Pleuronectiformes; family Soleidae; genus Solea; species Solea solea. The sequence goes on along the minus strand of NC_081142.1, from coordinate 3,499,286 downwards.
TTGCCAGGGGTGGAGTTGAACTCACGCCCATGAAGTCTTTTGAACACAGGGTACCGGTCTTAACCACTGAACCACTCCATCCAGGCAGCTTGTGGGCCACTTACTAAACTATGACATTTGGGATACTTTTTGGCCCACATACTAAACCATGACATTTTTGTAAATTTTTGGACAACATACTTAACTATGACATTTTGGTGACTTTTTGGACGCCATACTAAACTATGACATTTTGGTGACTCTTTGGACGACATATTAAACTATGACATTTTGGTGACTTTTTGGACGACATACTAAACTATGACATTTTTGTCAAATTTAGGACCACATACTAATCTATGACATTTTTGTAAAATTTTGGACGACATACTAAACTATGACATTTTTATCAAATTTTGGACGACTTACTAAACTGTGACATTTTGGTGACTTTTTGGACAACATACTAAATTATGACATTTTTGCAAAATTTTGGACGACATACTAAACTATGACATTTTTGTCAATTTTTGGACCACATACTAAACTATGACATTTGGGTGACTTTTTGGACCACATACTAAACTATGACATTTTTGTCAAATTTTGGACGACATACTAAACTATGACATTTTGGTGACTTTTGGACGACATATTAAACTATGACATTTTGGTGACTTTTTGGACGACATATTAAACTATGACATTTTTGTCAATTTTTGGACCACATACTAAACTATGACATTTGGGTGACTTTTTGGACCACATACTAAACTATGACATTTTTGTCAAATTGTGGACCACATACTAAACTATGACATTTTTGTCAAATTTTGGACGACATACTAAACTATGACATTTTGGTGACTTTTTGGACGACATATTAAATTATGACATTTTTGCAAAATTTTGGACGACATACTAAACTATGACATTTTTGTCAATTTTTGGACCACATACTAAACTATGACATTTGGGTGACTTTTTGGACCACATACTAAACTATGACATTTTGGTGACTTTTGGACGACATATTAAACTATGACATTTTGGTGACTTTTTGGACGACATATTAAACTATGACATTTTTGTCAATTTTTGGACCACATACTGAACTATGACATTTGGGTGACTTTTTGGACCACATACTAAACTATGACATTTTTGTCAAATTGTGGACCACATACTAAACTATGACATTTTTGTCAAATTTTGGACGACATACTAAACTATGACATTTTGGTGACTTTTTGGACGACATATTAAATTATGACATTTTTGCAAAATTTTGGACGACATACTAAACTATGACATTTTTGTCAATTTTTGGACCACATACTAAACTATGACATTTGGGTGACTTTTTGGACCACATACTAAACTATGACATTTTTGTCAAATTTTGGACGACATACTAAACTATGACATTTTGGTGACTTTTGGACGACATATTAAACTATGACATTTTGGTGACTTTTTGGACGACATATTAAACTATGACATTTTTGTCAATTTTTGGACCACATACTAAACTATGACATTTGGGTGACTTTTTGGACCACATACTAAACTATGACATTTTTGTCAAATTGTGGACCACATACTAAACTATGACATTTTTGTCAAATTTTGGACGACATACTAAACTATGACATTTTGGTGACTTTTTGGACGACATATTAAATTATGACATTTTTGCAAAATTTTGGACGACATACTAAACTATGACATTTTTGTCAATTTTTGGACCACATACTAAACTATGACATTTGGGTGACTTTTTGGACCACATACTAAACTATGACATTTTGGTGACTTTTGGACGACATATTAAACTATGACATTTTGGTGACTTTTTGGACGACATATTAAACTATGACATTTTTGTCAATTTTTGGACCACATACTGAACTATGACATTTGGGTGACTTTTTGGACCACATACTAAACTATGACATTTTTGTCAAATTGTGGACCACATACTAAACTATGACATTTTTGTCAAATTTTGGACGACATACTAAACTATGACATTTTGGTGACTTTTTGGACGACATATTAAATTATGACATTTTTGCAAAATTTTGGACGACATACTAAACTATGACATTTTTGTCAATTTTTGGACCACATACTAAACTATGACATTTGGGTGACTTTTTGGACCACATACTAAACTATGACATTTTTGTCAAATTTTGGACGACATACTAAACTATGACATTTTGGTGACTTTGGACGACATATTAAACTATGACATTTTGGTGACTTTTTGGACGACATATTAAACTATGACATTTTTGTCAATTTTTGGACCACATACTAAACTATGACATTTGGGTGACTTTTTGGACCACATACTAAACTATGACATTTTTGTCAAATTGTGGACCACATACTAAACTATGACATTTTTGTCAAATTTTGGACGACATACTAAACTATGACATTTTAGTGACTTTTTGGACGACATACTAAACTATGACATTTTGGTGACTTTTTGGACGACATATTAAATTATGACATTTTTTTCAAATTGTGGACGAGATACTAAACTATGACATTTTGGTAACATTTTGGACGACATACTAAACTATGACATTTTTGTCAAATTTTGGACCACATACTAAACTATGACATTTTTGTCAAATTCCGGACCACTTACTAAACTCTGACATTTTGGACCACATCCTAAACTATGACTTATTTACATGTCATTTAGAAGACACTTTTATCCAAAGCAATTTACAAGCAAATTGAGTACAACTTGCCAGGGGTGGAGTTGAACTCACAGGGTACACAGGGTACCGGTCTTAACCACTGAACCACTCCATCCAGGCAGCTTTTGGGCCACTTACTAAACTATGACATTTGGGATACTTTTTGGCCCACATACTAAACCACGACATTTTTGTAAATTTTTGGGCGACATACTAAACTATGACATTTTTGTAAAATTTTGGACCACATACTAAACTATGACTTTTTTGTAAAATTTTGGACGACATACTAAACTATGACATTTTGGTGACTCTTTGGACGACATATTAAACTATGACATTTTGGTGACTTTTTGGACGACATATTAAACTATGACATTTTTATCAAATTTTGGACGACTTACTAAACTATGACATTTTGGTGACTTTTTGGACAACATACTAAATTATGACATTTTTGCAAAATTTTGGACGACATATTAAACTATGACATTTTTGTCAATTTTTGGACCACATACTAAACTATGACATTTGGGTGATTTTTTGGACCACATACTAAACTATGAAATTTTTGTCAAATTTTGGAAGACTTACTAAACTATGACATTTTTGTCAAATTTTGGACGACATACTAAACTATGACATTTTGGTGACTTTTGGACGACATATTAAACTATGACATTTTGGTGACTTTTTGGACGACATATTAAACTATGACATTTTTGTCAATTTTTGGACCACATACTAAACTATGACATTTGGGTGACTTTTTGGACCACATACTAAACTATGACATTTTTGTCAAATTTTGGACGACATACTAAACTATGACATTTTTGTCAAATTCTGGACCATTTACTAAACTCTGCCATCATAGTTTAGTATGTCGTTTAAAATTTCACCAAAATGTTATAGTTTAGTATGTCGTCCAAAATTTCACCAAAATGTCATAGTTTAGTATGCCGTTTAAAATTTCACCAAAATGTCATAGTTTAGTATGTCGTCCAAAAAAAGTCACTAAAATGTTATAGTTAGACGACATACCAAACTATGACAGTTTGTTGACTTTTTGGAAGACATACTAAGCTATGACATTTCGGTGTCATTTAGGACATTCGACTGTAAGTCAGGAGCTTTATGGTGGTGTAGTGGTTAGTAGTTGTCACCTTTGTTGCTGTGTTTGATTCCAGGTCAGTAGTGGTTAAGTGGCTCAGTGGTTAAGACCGGTACCCTGTGTGCGAAAGACATTATGGTCGCAAGTTTGACTCCCCCTTGGCTAATTGTAGTCAATTACATTGTATGTCGCTTTGGACAAAAGTGTCTGCTAAATGTAATGTCTGGGATGTTTTGTATGTTCTCCCTGTCACTCCCATGCTTTACTATAACAGATTGTGTTTTTAAACACATGACATTTTGACACACCAAAATGTTATAGTACAACATGAAAAAACAATGTTTAGTAAGGCATGGTAGACATACATACTCCACAGAGAAATATTGCGGACCTGGGATTAAACCCAGCACACATTTTGGACGACATACTAAACTGTGACTTTTTTGTCAGATTTTTGGGCGACATACTAAACTATGACATTTTGGTGACTGTATTATAAAATCTGAAAACGTGGATTGAACTTTGTGGATTTAGACAAAGTGGTATTTTGGTGGAATCAACCTTCAAAACATCAAGTTTTAAAGCAGAGAGAGAGCGAGAGAGACTCACAACCCCTCCCCCCTCCCAATTCCCCCCCTAACCCTTCCATACACGTTTCTAACGCCTGCATTATGAAACCTGAAAATGCCCAAAAGGATGTGTGAGGGTTTTCTCAAAGCTCCGGGAGGAGATAGGCGGCAAACTTTGGGAGGAAGAGGAATAATATCAAGTAGAAGAAACAGGGAAGAATAAAAAGAGATGCTTGCGCTGCAATTCATACTAGTGAGAACTCTAGGTTCTCACTAGTATGCCTTGTAGCAGCAGGCACTAAATATCACACAACATGTTTCAGGTTTGAAGTCTGTAGCTAGCTGAATATACACTTAACTCAAACAACCAAAACAAAGAACAATAGGAAAAGGTAAGCTGTCAGGTGCCTTCACACAAATGTTCCACATAGGTTGTGTGAAGCAGGCTTGTTAGTAACAACCTTTACGTCTGCATGTGTGCATGAAGCCACAAAACTTCCTGTTGGTGGTCAAAGTGAGTTCTAGAAAACCTAAGACTCACTGAGGTGAATACGTTATGAAAATGATGACAACCAGTGTTTTAAATGCCAGTGTGCTTACTGCTGAACATCTGCATTTACCAGTTATATAGTATCTATAATAGATATACTGTATGTTTTATCAGGCATTCACAATGACAATATGCACAAATGTGGAACTTTAAATGCTCTTTTGTCTCTGTTGGTAATTCAGACAAAGCCTCCATTTGTATCTGTTTCAACAAATAAGTCACCACAAAGCAATGAAACAATCACCCAGCAGTGCAACCCTTGAAATTACTGGAAGTAAGAGCAGAAAAACCCTGCTGATGCACCAAAGCTTTGTGGGTGGGGAGTATCAATGCAAGGCTGGTTGAACCCTTTCCATTATGTAACATCAGCTCCTCCTGAAACACAGCAAATGCATACTACTGCACATATGAAGCCATGTCCTGATCAAGGTGAAGTACACACATGAACATATTGGTAAAAAAAAAAAAACCCCGACCTTGATGTCAGGAACAGGAAACAGCTCACAGTAAATACTCACATCGTTTTAAAATGTGACCTACAGTAACTGTGCAGGAGCAGAGTTTTAGAAATGTAACATTCAGGTTCATATATCATGAAAACATTTGGAAGAATTGGAATGAGCGAATCATTTTTTTCAAGTCGGTCAACAGATTTATAAGTGAATTTTTTTTAGCAATGCTATAATGACCATATATCATTATTTCTCAGTCTCCTCATTATAATACACTCTGGAAATACAGGAACTATTTATTATACAATACAAATGTATTTTATAATGATATGTATTATGTTATATAAATATTTGATTTGGCATCCAGCACTTGACCTAGCAGGAATTTGGACCAGCAAACCTCCAGTTACCAGCCCAATTCCCAATTCCCAGTTTAGTGTGACATTTGAAAAATAACAGTCTCTTAAACCGTCATGACATGGAGCTAATTAATGTCATTGGTAACTCCTGTGCCAAGTTTATTCAAGATATGCTCAGCATTAAATACACTTCAAGTTCAAATTTAACACATTTTAACTTGTTAATATGTAAAATGTGATAACATGGTCATTAAATCTAATAATCTCAATCTAATTCCACGGCAATAGTGTGGTCAGATTACACTGAAATGGATGAGCATTTTTCAAGCTCAATTCAAGGTTTTTATACAGAAACTACCTCAGGTTTGTCCCTGCATTAAAGATAAGGTGAACACTTTTAACCTCTAAACTAAAGATTGTGTATGGGATTGCCATGGTTATAACCAATTTTGATTCCTTAGCATTTTCATGTGAAAGTATTACACTAACAGTGGCCTACAGTAAGTCTCATTACCAAGCTATTACATGGAGTTTATATTAGAAAAAAGAAGGTACTGTGAATGAATCACCCCTTACTGCCATATAATTACACACAATTAAACATAATTGCCACAAAAATGTCATTACTGATTGTTAATGTCAAGTGTTATTGATAGGACCAACCAAAGACCACAGAATTTAACGAACAACGAAGCTAGACTTTCGCACATATAGTATGTTTACATCTACTGCTCACCCCTGAGTGCTTTATTGCTGGAGTCCAGCGCCTGAATATAAAGTGTGTAGCTTGTGATGAAGCCCCTCTGCTGGTTCACAGGCAGCTCGTCCCAAAGGATCTGGATCCGCTTAGCCTCATGAACCAGCACTGTTAAGTTGGGACCAGATGCTGGTTCTGAAAGAACACATATACAGAGAGAGAGATGATGAGGGGTGTAGTGTAAACATGAGGAGTTTAATTTTTTACATTTAAACGTGAGTAAAATGATGTGGCTGTGGCGACACACTGAGTCTTACTTTGCTCTTTGGAATAGATTAAAACAGATGATGGAGCAGTGACACCCCTGGTGGTCACAGCAAACAGTGAGACATTATACCTCACACCTGCAGTCAGACCTGAAACACAGGGGGAAATGGATTTATTCATTTATTCATATTGTTTATTTGATAGGGATAATATCAATTTCAATAGTATTACTTCAGCCTGCCATGTACATGCTGTAGTAACTGATGGATTGCACATAAAGTTTAGATTATATTAGATTATATTGCAACATTCTTGTTAAATGTACCTATAGTTAGGCCTCTAAAGAAAAAAAATCACAAACACTACCAGTAAAAACAATGTTTGAAGTCAGTTTACAATTATGCTGCACAATAAAAGAAAATCTAAGAAAGGGAAGATTTAAATGTTTCATATAGCCAAAGCACACAGTTATATAACACTGTAACAAATACTCTCCACTATAATCCACACAATATTCTACTTTGTTGTATATTTTGCATTGCGCTTCATTGTGATTATTATGTTACATTTAAATCAACAGGTATTGCAACAATTAAAGGAGCAACAATAAATAATTCACCAGTTACCCACTAGAGGGCACTGTTTGATTTCAGGTGAAGCTCTTATGTCTGTCAAATACAACCCATTTGGTGCATAAAATTATATTGTTAGTATTATTATTATTATTATATTATTATGTCATTTCCTCAACATGTCCACTGTATTAATACAGGAGAATACTGCTAAATCATATATGACACAACTACTATGAAGTTGCAGTAAAAAGATAAAGAACAATTCCCCACAATTAAACACTATGAAATTACATTATCTAGGGCACAATAACTTACTGTAATAACCAGTAATTCACTGTGAATGTAAAGTCAAATTTCAAAGCAATTGATGTACTAAACCACAATTAATTTTATGTGGGTGTTATTTTTGCATAATTTATGTTTTGAATTCACTAATTATGCCAAAACTATGTACCTCTTATTACAGTTCGCTGCTATCGTTGGTGCTGCTATGTCAATTTGATCAATAAAAATACATCTTGTTATCTTAAAGGTCCAGTATGTAACTTCTTTGGTAGCCTTAGAAGACACATTTTGTATGTAGTGTAAGAAAAGGGCCTCGCTCGATGCCTCCACGTTTCTACAGCAGCGTGAACAGACAAACCAGCCACAGAATGCATTTATAGTTTGAAAGAAGATTAACATGCAAATAGAAAAAAAAGGAGAAAAAGAAAGGGAGGGGTGAGAAGAGCAATCTCACTATTGGATTGAACTCATTCTTACACACTGGCCGTTTAAGTGTTCAGTACCTGTGATTGATGTGCTGTTTTGATTTTTGTCCACCTCTTGCCACCGCAGCTCTGTCGCAGGAACACTTCCCCACTGTACCACATAGTGAAGAAGCTCTTCTCCTCCAGATGTGGACCAGCTTTTGGTCTGAGGCCATGACCAGGAGATGTACACAGCACTGCCATTAGTGGCAGGAGCCAGCTGACTCAGAACAGGGCCAACTTCACCTGAGTAGACAAAGTTTTACACTTCATTGAGCTTTCTTTTCTTTAAGAGTTACATTTCAATGATAGGCTTTACTTTCTGCATCACATTATGTGTGTACCTGAGTGTCTGAGTGGCACCTCAGCTGGTGGAGAAGATCCATATGAGGCAACAGCACTGATGCTCAGTGTCTGAACTTCTGCTGGTACCAGAACTGAACAGTGGCATGAGGCCTCAGGACAGGTCACTTCCTTTATCTGATCAGAAGCCAGAAAGATGTTGTACTGTTTCACCTCACCACTGTAGTCCTGTGGAGGTGGAGGCTGTGGGGAAAATGTGTCCATTTATTACTTAAAGGGATAGTTCTTTAAGTGTTTTTTAAGTGTGTTTGTGTGTGGAGCTGAAGGAGACTCTTGGATAAGAGGTGAAACACCTTTAAGAAAACTAAAACAAGAGGATACAGTAATTACTCACACTTGGTGGTGTTAAATGGTCTCTATTTATATAGTGCTTATCTAGTCTTGATGACCACTCAAAGCTGATTTTCACTACAAATTCATAGATACATACATCTTCATCATGCATCCATCCATGTGCAGCATATTTTCACACATGCTGTCTTGCCTAAGGACACATCAGCATGTAGATTAGTGGCGCCGGGAATTGAACCCACTCGCTCTACCACTGAGCCACCATGAGGCTAAACACTGAGTGGCAAAAAACACCCAGAGTGAATCTGGGGTTGGTCTTTGAGCTATAGTGTTCAGTGTTCAGTGAACACTATTGGCTCTTCATATACTATTGTTTATATTATTTATATATATATATATATATATATATATATATATATATATATATATATATATATATATATATATATACATGTATATACACATATTTATATAGATAATATTATATTATAATAGCTGTGGGAACAGGTTATTATTGGAGACTCCGTGCTACCTTTCTGTATTGCTGTGTTTATAAACACCAGCCCATAATTCCTGCATACTCTGCATTAAACATAATTTAAAATGTATAACTCGACCTCTAACTAATGAGCAGAGCAGGCTTTCTGTTAGATAATCTACCGGAATAAATTACTTCTAATATTTAATGTACCTCAACAGTAATAATAACAGTATTTGTAGGATATAGAATAGAATGTAGAATAGATGCACTTTATTAATCCCAAACTGGGAAATTACCTTCCAAAAAACAGTCACATTCTGCTGGCTGTTGAACACCCTCCATACACTCAGACGCTGCGATGGACCTGGTGATAAGTTTTGCCACAATATGAGGGTTGTGCGAGTCGACAAACTTGCACATTATCACAATCAGTACCCCTTCTTTTGAGCTTAAGATTGTGAGCTCACCTTTTCCTGGACTTGTCGCCAAAACAGATGAGCTCCATTTGCTGCATGGCAGCTTTTGGCTGGAGGTTGGCGCAGGTGGGAAGCTGGGAACAGTGATGTGTTTCACTCTGAATGTGGAATTACATGTCCTCACCTGGAACTCATACTCAGTGAGAGGTGTCACGTCGCCCACTCTTATCAAAGTCTCACTGAGCTCTGTTTCCTCCCTGACATCCTGTAAAACATAAAGACGTCACACGTCTCCTACACAGTGTGAGATAGTGGCTGATGCTGAGGATAACCACAGCACTGTTGAGTTACCCAGGAGCTGTGATGTGTGCGGAGCCTGACGTAGGGTTTGAGATGCACAGAGAGATCGCCGGTGTGCCACTGCAGCACCGCTGAAATGGAGCCATTTTCAAACTCTACGTTTGTAATATGAGGGGTATCTGGTATCACTGCAACAGCAAAGATAAACACACACAAAAAGAACATGTTCAGTGTAATGAGTTCACAGACCAAAGTTACCACAGTAACATTTTCAGGCGGACTTAGTCAAACAGTGACAAACAACGAGGCTGCGTCAGGGTGACTCACTTCTCAGGAAATGACTGAATGATAATGAGTGTGGATGAACATTCATGCTTACCTATGTCCTTTACACACAAGATGAATGGATTAGACTGTGACACTCCAAAGTGGTTGTATGCCGTGATGATCAACTGGTATTTGTTGCTTTTATCTACAATTCCTCGTGGGATTTTAATTTCTTCAGCATTCTGGATCTGATCCAAATATATCTGGGTCCCATTTTCTCTGAAAATGTGTTACAAAAAAAAAAGCGGTTATGAAAAGTGTTTATTGTTCTGTAGGATAAAACCACAGCTGCTTGACCTCAGAATAAGAGCAAACCTGTTGACTGAAATGTTGTAGGTTGTCGGGAGGTGTGTTTTCTGACCGCTCTTCCACGAGCAGCCTATAAAGTCTGAGCTTCTTGTCACTTCACAGATAATGTCTTCAGGTTTATCTGGAGGAACTTGTAGAGAAGAAGACAGAAAATAAGTTGAAACATAGTTCAAAGCACATGTTTTTGGAATAAAAATCAGTACAAGGAGGAGTACAACTCTTGAAAAGAGTTTTGTGGAATTTCCAGAGACAATTCACTCATTACATTATCTGCTGTTTTTATATCATTTGCGAGCAACAGGGGGAGCTGGAGCCAGCTGATATTGGAGAGACAGAGAGACAAACAACCATTCACACCCACATTCAAACCTATGGACAATTTAGAGACAACGATCGAGAATGATCTTAAGACATAATACGACCATGATGTGTCACATGAGATATGTTATGTTAAATCGAACTGGCCAGTGTATCACAGAATAAACGTTAATTTGGTAGACACTCTAAATTGCCCATAAGAATGACTGTGAGAGTGGATGGATTTTTGTCTCTATGTGTCCCTGCAAAGAACTGACGACCTGTCCAGGACGTCTTACCCCACCCTTTGCCCTCATGTTGAGGATAAAGCGGTAGACGGTGGATTGGTTTAACGGTTTAACACATGGGATGCGAGCAGAGTGAGTGGAAACCTATCCATGTTCTGATTTGTACACCTGCACCTGCGTTAATGTAAAGCCACTTGTGACTATATAAAGAAAGACATTGCTATTAAGGATGTATAATATTTCAGAGTCAAGTGTACATACGGCCGCCATGTAGGTCCAGTCCAGTGACAATCTTCGTGCTCTGAACACCTCTCAGCTTACAGATCACGAAAGACTGTGGAGTGTGGACGCTGGTCAGATTAAACATGGCCAGGCTGCAGTTGACTTCCTCCCTGTCCTTGACAGTCACACCGTTCAGGTCCAGGGATATTTTGTAACTGCATGTGAGGAACAAAACATTTGCATTTTACAAAAGAGACTGCATTGTTTGGATACACAGGGCGATGTTTGTGTTGTATTATGTTGTATTTCTACCATTCCTACCTCCGCTCACATTCGCGGACGTGGCAGTACACTGTCAGGTTTGATCCCAAAAGGAAGTAGGGAGAGGGGACTACTGTCACAGTTCCACCTCTATTGACAGACTGGTATCCAGCAGGGAGCAGAGGGTAAACTGTCCAGAAAACACAAACATAAAGAGATTTCACAGCAGCAGTAGTGTCACTGGAGGCTGACAGTCATGTTTGGTTTTTAAAGTGAGATTTATACTAGGCGTAAAGTAAATCTCATTGATGTTATCTCCTCTCTTCTCAATGCCATGATAAAAACCCCATTTCCACACACTTTCTCAAAAGGCAATAAAAACTATGAATTGTGAACTATGAATCACTTTTATATCAACCATTATCAATAGACTAAAGTATCGGGGAAGGATCTTTATTAATTTCAGTGACACACAAAAGGTGGGGGAAACCTGGTTAAATAAAAGCGTGGCGCACAACTTTGGGAAATGAGTGACAGTCAGTTAAAGACGATGCAAACAATTTCGGTCTGCTGCCATTTACAATACATCATTCTAGGGAAAAAGATTCCGGGAGTCACGGGCAGACACTGCTGCTGAATTTGTGTGAACATTGGAATTACAAGAGAAACCATTAGGTCATAGTCATCTTCTGTAGTTAGCTGTAGGCGACTCAAGCAAGTCCAGTCCCCTACAGCTAACTACAGAAGAAGGAAAAAACACAATCTGCTGCTCCATCGAGGAATCCTACCTGCAACTGTAATTACACAAAGACGAAGCCATGTATCAGTGATGTGCAGAAACACTGCATGTGTGATCTGCATATATGTAAAGGTCCCATTGATGCAGAGGCTTCTAGTGGAAGTCTGAAGAGAAAAATGTTCTGCCAAGATAATGTCTTGCCTGTGTCAACAGTCTAGATCTATCTCCTGTTGAAAAAGTATGTTATAAAGGGGAGAAGCAGACTTCAGAATCAGAAGTCCTGTATCGAGCAAGAGTGGATAAATATATCAGACGCAAAGCTGCCTCTTTTAGTATGTATAATTCCCAAATGTGGAACGAAAACGCAATTAAAAAAAAAGTGATGTGACCCATGAGTGTGTTGTCAGCTTCAATTTCTGAATTTATGTTTACCAAATACAGTTTACAGTCATTTCTTGTTGGGTTTCTTTTGCCTGTTTAACAAAGGTTCAAGTTAATTAACAAATAATAGATTTTCGTTTTTTATTTATTGTTTTTTAAAAATTGCCATCATTTCTAGTAACACAGTTACTGTAGTAGTTTTCTTTAAGCATCCATAACTGGTAAACCGAGAAATGTCTCAGGAAACGTTTTCCATGATTATTTGTTTTTAAATAAACACAATAATTAAAACACCTTCTCTCACACATGAGGTCAGAGCTTAAAACGCAAAACATCAACAGCTTATTACACCATTTTCTCAGGAACTGAACTGCAGCAGACAGAAAAAGGCCCGATTATTATACGGTGGATGAGCAGATGAGGTACTCACGCAGGATATAAAGGATGAGCAGAGGTAGGATTATGCATCTCGATGTAGTTGAGGAGATTGAGAGATTCATCTCAGCTCATCTTTGTTTTTTTTCCCCAAAGAGCCCACTCTGGACCAAACAGCAGCTGTTAAAACACAAGTTCATTTACATTTACTTACTAAATATTCAGTGCTGAATCCTTTTCTGAGGACTGTGTTTGAAAACTCACCTCAGACATGTGTGCAGAAGAGACGATGTGTCGTAAAACATGTGGAGGAAACAGTGTTTCTTCAAGTCTGAATGAGTAGTTGATAAGAAGCAGCAGCAGCTCCAGTCATAACGGCCTTGAATTACATGTTCAGATAAAACTTTGCATATCAAGATAAGATTTTATTAGTAGCTCTCCTGAGATGACTTGCTCTGTAAGATGCGTATGAGTGAAGTGATTTCTGTTCTGCAACCTTTATAGGGTGGGTGACCTAGTTTAGTGGTTTTTTGGCAAAGGCAAATAACTTTGAACTGTATTTCAGAGCTTTTATGTCCTACTTCAGTTACCTGTTTTTCATCACCACAAACGTTCTGTTGACTTCATCACATCACTTTGCTTCCATTAAATGTGCTGCTGTTAGCACATAATTCCATCGTCAAATGAACATAAAACATGTGAAACTCTTTTCTCAAATAAAGATGCTGACTGTAACTTCACAGCATTTTTGCTGGTGCTGACACTTTCCTCACAGTTTCTTCCAAATGACAAAGATTCACACACCATGAACTCATGAAAGATATCCTCAAAAACATTAACATAGCAGGTGTGTCTAATCTAATGAATGGGTAAAACAAACTTACATTTTTGGCTTGATAACCATGTCGCTCACAATTAGAGACAACTGTGTCTGAGGAAAGACGAGGACAGACTGAGACATTATCTATCTCACTTGTTTTCTGTATTTTTCCATCTCTTCTATCAAAATGGTTGCTGGAAAAAACCCAGAAGCATATTCATGTAGAGATAAAAGAGACCTCAAGTCTGAGGTTTGCTAATTTTCAGAACTACTTTGAGTTCATTTAAAAATGTCAAATGTTAACGTTGAGGAAAATGGCTTCAAAGGGGAAAAACCAAACTATTTCTGTGTTAAATATACAGGTCAATGTTGTGAGTGTGAATGAAGGCAAAGATTGTAAAAACAAATTCAAAAGGCAGGTGAGTTTATTGGAGATGTTAAAACTAAACAGCTGGATTTACAACGAGTGCTGAAAAACAACATCGACACCAGCAGCATAGCATTCTGTTGTTTTTCTCATCCGTCACACCTCAGACCAAAACCACCGTGTGAACACAACACACAGAGGTCTGAGAAACAAGCATGAGCTAAAATATCACAGGGAGTTATTTATAAACACATCAGGCTCTCCTGTGGAAATCAAACATAGATATTTAACATTAATTTAACTGGAATGCTGATTCTTCTAATTAATATCAATACTGGCTTATTTAAAAAGGCATCCTGATTGAGAGGAAGAGAAAACACTTTGAATTTAACTTCACTTAAACCTCACAAAAATACAGCCCTAGTTATTTATTTAAAGTCCCATGAATTGAAGCCTGCAGCCATTCACGATTTATGCATGATTTATAGAAAAGATTCTTGATCTCACTTTAAAATGTTCACTAAAAATAGTAGTACGATTACTTTTGAAGTTATTTCATTGCGTTTAAAACCAATTTTTAGATCTTTTAATATGATTATTGCAATAATATTGGAAATTGCAAATACATTTTTTATATCTAGGTTAAGACACTTATCGCAGAGCAGCACAGAGGCGGTAAGGTTTGGGGCAGTGAGTGGCCCCCAACTTGAAATCCAGACTGGGCTGCTCTCCAGGAACTGGTGAGAAGGAAAACCTCTGAAGGAGAGAGGTGAAGAAGAGGAATAACTCCATCCTGGCCAGCTGTTCCCCAAGACACACACGCTTACCTGAGAAGATACGACACATCTCATAAGTTTGAGTTGCAGAATACGAAATGGATTCAATTTGGACATCCTACAGATGAGACATAGACACTAATACTCTCTATTTCTAAATTCTCTTCCCTGAACCTCTGCGTTACACTGAGGTGTAACTACTCACTAACCTGCTGAAAAGGGGAGGAAGGCATCTCTCTTCCTAAATTGACCATCCTGGTCCAGAAAGTGTTGAGGGTTGAAGGTGTGTGGTGTTTCCCACATGGACTCATCATGCAGGACTGAGTTGAGTGCAGGTACGATCATGGTGCCCTTCAAAAGAATGTGTAAATATAAATGTTAACCATCAACCTGTCAGTTAGATCCCATCCCTACTAAACTGTTTAAAGATGTGTTCCCTTTAATTAACAGCTCTATATTAAATCAGATGAATTTATCCTTATTAACTGAATATGTGCACCAAAGTTTTTAAGTAGCAGTTATTAAACCCCTTGAGCAACCCTTGACCCAGATGTTTGAGCTAATTACCAACCTATATCATATCATCCCTTCATTTCTAAAATCTTAGATAAGGCAGTTACTTATCAAATATGTATCATTAATAGCCTGTTTGAAGATTTCCAATCAGGTTTTAGATTACATCATAGCACAGAAACAGTACTAGTTAAAGTTAGTAACGATCTTCTCTTGGCCGCAGATAATGTTTATTCTCTTTACTTGTCCTGTTAGATCTTAGCGCTGCATTTGACACCATTGATCATGATATTCTATTGCAAAGACTGGAGCAGACTCTTTGGATCATAGGTACTGCCTTCTGCTGGTTTATATCATAGATTCCAGTTTGTTAATGTGAATGATAATGCCTCATTGCAAACAAAAGTTAATTGTGGAGTTCCACAGGGCTTAGTGCTCGGGCCTATACTTTTTACCTTATATATCCTTCCTTAAGGGAACATTATTAGAGAGCATAGCATACACTTTCCTTGTTATGCAGATGACACACAGCTTTATTTATCAATGAGGCCGGATGAAATAAATTTCAGTTTATGAGATATGCACCACGACAGGCTGGACGCAGCTGTCTGCTGTCAAGAACACAGGAGTAAGATGTCATTTCTTGCACATATGAATGCCGATGGAGAAGATGCATGCATTTTGTAACACTATGTGGCGCTAGAGAGCCTGCTCCAAACATTTGCATTTGTCTTGTGTCATATTTTTTTGGACTGTGACTGTTTCAAGAAGCTTACTTGCTGTGGCCACCAGGTGGTGGTATAAATTGAACAGTTGCCACAGCTTCCTATTCCATGGTGAAACATTCACTGCATTTCCATGAACAATTCCAAGCCAAAAAGCTTTGCAAAAGAACATCACAGATGTCTTTAAAGGTGTAACCTGATAGATTAAGATTAGACTTTATTAAAGGGCAAAGAACATCACAGATGTCTTTAAAGGTGTAACCTGATAGATTAAGATTAGACTTTATTAAAGGGCCAGTGTGTTATTTGTCAGGAAGTTGAGCAGTGAAATCATCCCCACTCCTCAGGTGAGTGAGCAGATCTGTCTGAAAGGATGATTCTAGGTCCAAGCCAAATTTCATATATAGGTCAAATGTGCTGGGGGCTGCTTGATTTGGTTGTAGGTGGCACAATCAATGATTTAAAATGAATACAATCAGGCCAAGAGGACAATAAAGTGTTTTTAAGCTCAGTGTTGACTGAGCTACTGCTGTTAGAAAAGAAAGTAAAATAAAATGTGAGGCCAAAATGGACAGGGTGTCTCAAAACAGGACACAACACAAATGCAAGCCTTCAAATGAACTTCAAATCAAACTGAAAAATGTATTCTGTAATAAGTCTGGATTGCAGGTAACACTGATAAGAACATCTTTCAATTCTTTTCTAGGTAAATAAGCAAATGCATTTCTAAAATCTCAATATTTAACAGAGATGTATTTAGAGCTGGAAAACAGCAATGGTGAGACGAATCACAACCCGTTCAGCTGTATTTTAATTCAGCGACTGTGTCAGACAGAGTCTGATCTCAAGTCATGCAGGAAGTACTGAACTAATCTTTTTAATTAACTGATTCTAATGATTCAGTACACTGAAAACAACTGCTTTGCCCGTCTCTAGTTTGTGTGTTTGTGTTGCATATAAAACAATGTCACACTATTTTTGTGCAGCCGTGGTATGATGACCCTGCCCACATACTATAGTAATGGAAAACCAAACAGTGGAAAAGCGCCATTAGAGAAACATGCTGACAAAGCATTTTTTTCTAATAAGGTGCATTATGTACCTTCGGGATTGTGTATTTGTCAAGTGTGGTTTCCTTGTTCGCCATGTGGGCAAGATTGAGGGGGAGGATGTTTCCCATTCTCTGGATCTCATGGATGACTGCATCAGTGTAAGGCATTTTCTCTCTGTCAGTCATGGAGGGCTGTCTGGATGAACCAACCACCGCATCTAATTCAGCCTGGACTTTCTCTGCAAATAGGAAACAATAACATGAGGGGAAGGAGCAGAGGGGTGGATTATCATGCAAGACATGCCACACACTGTGTCTCATTCATGTCAAAGACAAACCTTTGAGGCAAAAACCTAAGTCAAGATGTTTTCAAAACAAGTACAGTGCCCTCCAAAAGTATTGGAACAGTGAGGCCAATTCCTTTATTTTTGCAATAGACTGAAAACATTTGGGTTTGACATCAAAAGATGAATATAATAATTATGTCATAATAAAAGATGAACATTTCAGTTTTTACTTCCAGGTATTTACATCTGGATCTGATACACAACTTAGAAGATAGCACCTTTTGTTTGAACCCACCCCAATTTGCATTTCTATGAGTTCATACACTTACACGCCACACATGACACAAGTGATAAAAGTCACTGCACATAAATTGTTAATGTATGAATCTATGAAACAAGGGCAAACTGGTCTTCAACACACTAGTTTTAACCTGAAAAAGGTGGTTTGGGGGTTTAGTTATTCTTAAATCGCAACACACTTGATGTGATCAGAGTGGGTGCATCAACATCTCTATTTTGCCATATATCCACATCACAGTCGCTGTTCTTCCTCTTACTCAAACCATCACAACTAAAAGCCTGACTCTCAACCCCCAGTCCTCACCTAACCCGGAAAACCTGAACATTTCAATCCTCACAGTGGAGGCTTGGAACCACAATCAGCCCGAATCACTATAGAAAGACACACACACACATATGCACCTTGAATGTGAGGGTAGTAGATCATGAACAGCAGTCCCCACTGTAAAGTAGTGGATGTAGTTTCTGTTCCGGCAACAAACAGGTCCAGAGTACAATACCACAAATTTTTAAGATCAAAACCAGATTCCTTGTCTTCCTTCTATCAGTGACAGAGAGAGAAAGTAAAGAAGATGAGTCGACACGTGGCAAACTGTGTCAGAAAAAACAAACAAACAAACAAACAAACCAGAATTTCTCACCTCTCCCATTTCTATGAGGAAGGAGTCGATGTAATCTCTTGGTGAGGATGGGTCAAGGTTTTCTCTGTGTTCTGTGATCTTCTTTGCAACATAAGCAACAAGTCTATCTGTCAGAGTAAATGTCCTCCTGTGAGGTCCAGGCAGCCACCTCATGAGCCAGGGCACTGAGTTGTAAATCTACAGAGCAAAAGGAAAAAGTACCAGCTCATCTTTCTGAGTCTGAGAACATTATATTATTATACATATTATACATACACACGCACAGCTGGAGGCAACAGTGAACTTACAATTGTTTGCCGTCACTGAAAACATGGCTACGAGCAGGGACACAAGGAAAAGCATATTTTAGCCATTTAAAGGCTCACCCAATAAGATCTATGCCTGTAACTGAACATTTGTAACCCGTTCAATCTGCCACACAACAGTCCATAGAGAAAAGCAGCATTTTTAGCTTGTTGGTGACAGAGTAGCTGTGTTTCTGTGGCTGCCTGTGTTTGGTAAGTTTGTGTCACTTAGGTAAATCTGACACAAACTATATGTAACACATTTGATCTTACTGATGACATCAATGGATGAAAATATGAAATATTTCAAGATGTAAAATCGCTGATTTTTCTACCAACTTTGGTGCATGAGTGCATCAACACAGATTCTAGTAGGAAAAGGCTGTTTACTGGTAAAATAAAGGGTGAACATGATCTTTATGAGACTTTATTACATAAACCTTTCTAAGGCTGGTTCCTAGCCATGTTGGTGCCCATAGTGATGTCAGCAGAAATGATATTCCTTTAAGCTTTTAACTCTTGTTATTTAACTGTTCCCTTGTTTGGTCTTTTTTGTTGTATGCTACTCAGTTGGTGTAGTGGTTAGCACAGAAGACCTGGGTTCGTGACCTGGTTGGAACACGCGCCTTTCTCTTGATGTTCTCCCTGTGTGAGGGGTTTTTTCTCCAGGTTCTCCGGCTTCTTCCCACAATCCAAAAACATGCAATATGGGAAATTAGGTAAATTGGACACTCTTAGGACTGAAAGTGGATGGTTGTTTGTCTCTATCTTATCTTTCCAGGGTGTGACCCCGCCTTTTGCCCTATGTCAGCTGAGACTGGCATAGCCCCCATGATTAATGGAGAAGTCTCACCTGTGCCCACACAGATCCCTCTAAGTACAGTAGCTCATTGAAGTCCTGAAGTATAGACTGGTACTGTTTGTCACTGTACTCAAACCGACTCCCAAACACCAAGCAGCAGATGATGTTTGACACAGCACCGTTTATCAATGTCTGGGGATTAAAAGGCTTTCCTGTAAAAGACAAACAAACACCAATAAGACACACAGACATTGTAGCTACTAATTAATGAAGAAATCTTTGTCACTCTATACTATTGCTATTAGTATTAATATTCATCTCATGACTCACCTGGCATAAAAATGTATCTTGGATGTGTCTCCTTTGACCACAAGACATTAGACTAGAGAATTACCTCTCATACATGCCCAATATTCAAATAAACACCAACGTCATTTCGGTTTGCAAGAACAAAATTATGTTTTCAACGATTCTGACTACACAGATGTGCCTGATGTCAATGTTTGAGAAAAAGAGAGACGAACACGAATAAGGAGAATCTGAGTGAATCAAAGCTCTGCTGGTCTCTAATCCATCCTCAGAACAGACTGTGTTCATACATGCTCAGCAATGCATCCTCAAACCACCGCCCCAATATGTTTTTTGTAACTGGAGCTGACAAGTTGGTACGTGCTTCTGTGTTGCGGTGTTGGATGGAACAAGAGTTTGCACATGATCAAGTAGCATGTACTGTACTATATCGATATATTGGTCCTTTTCCACTGTACAGTTCTGGCACAGCATGACACAGCTCAACTCTACTTTGTTTGGTTTCGTTTTTCATTGCTATAGCACTCCATCTGACAAAGTCCATCCATCCATCATCCACCGCTTTATCAATCGCAGGGCCACACACATAGAGACAAACAACCATTCACTCTCACACCTATGGTCAATTTGGAGTGTCATGTTTTTGGACTGTGGGAGGAACCCGGAGAACCCGGAGAACCCGGAGAAAACCCATGCACACACGGGGAGAACATGCAAGCATACAAAGTCAATGAACTGAAACACGTCGGAAGGGGTTGTGATAGGACTTGCCACCCATGATTGCTGTTTTCAGTGCTGTCGCTAAATACATCAGACTCCTCTGTTAAATGTTGAGATTTTAGACATTTCCATGGTTAATGTTGGAGATTAATGCATGTTTTCAGGATCTTTTTAAGTCTTTTTAATTGATCTACACTTCGCCATTGTTCGGTTTGATTCTTGTGTCGAACGTCGTACTCATGACTTTTCCACTGACGACACTCTCTGACTAATCAGTGGCCAACAGTCTGTCGACGTGACATTTAGATTTGTTTGCTTTTCCATTGGCGATAGTACTTGTATACTATCACCAATGGAAAAGCAAAAAAAAAGAGTCAAGTCGCGCTGGAACTGTGTAGTGGAAAAGCGCCATGAGAAGCACAATTTTGTTGTGTCTCAGTGGAAAATAAGATTTGTTTATTGCCTTGCTGAACTGCAATAGCCTCATTTAGGTATTGGCTCTCCTGTTGGATGGACGGCTCCAGTGTCTTCTTGCCCAGACCAAAGTTTCTAAGAGTGTGAAGGGCAAATCTCCTCTGCTGCTTCCACGCATACCCATTTGATATCACAAGCCCTTTGGAGACACAAAAACAGCATAAAAAATCACATGTAACTGAAACTGAATATAATAACTACTACTGCCTTAATTAATTATTAACAGGGAACAGTTTAAACCAAGTCACACACTACCTTGATTCCCAACCAAATCGTGAAAAAGCGGTATAGCTGGACGATCTGTGAAGTCATCTCCTTTTTGGACCAGGGCTTCTCTGACAAGTTTGTAGCCGTTAAGGACCACGATCCTTCCACCAAAGATGCGAAGGCTGAATATGTTTCCATATTTCTGTGCAAACTGAAGACAGACAGCTCATTTCATTTTGGTTACTTCATTTGACTTTTATTGAGTTTTAGCCTCTTTAAAAGGCCATATACGGCAACTTCTTGAACAGTTGCCAGTTTTTACAGTGACAAATATGGACTAAAACCACTTTTTGTAATTATTTCATAAAGTCCACTGGACTTGTATCTAGATGTTCAGTAATGTAAAATGTAATATCTCATCAATAAAATATTAAATTTCTGCATTTGGAAATTAATTTATTTATGTTTTATTTTTTATTTAAATAAAAAATAAAACATATTTTATTTGGAAATTAATTTATTTATAGGTTTTATTTTTTATTTAAAAAAAACAAAAAAAAAAAACATAAATAAATTAATTTCCAAATGCAGAAATGTAATATTTCATTGATGAGAAAGCTAGCATTATTTTAAAAGAAATACACAGGGCTGAGTAAAACAGCCGTTAAGGATGTTTTTGTTGTTGCTTTGATTTCTATGTCTATATTTATCTTTTTTACAGCCTCGGACATTTGATCTAACTGTCTTTTTTTCAAACTATTATTTGATATTGAGCCTACCTCAGTGAACTGTAGGTGAATTCTGGAGGGCGTGATGCGGAGAAGGTCGCCTATGACAGGCAGCGACCACGGTCCTGGAGGAAAGTTCGACGGCGCTTTGTTCTTCACAACATCCGCCAACAGCAGAAAAACACACACAAAAATGAAGACACTCCAGCCGTCTATCCACTCCAGACCCAGGACACCGAGTATCGCATTCATTTGTTCACTTCGTTCTGTAATTTTACCTGAACCACAAACTGAGCTCAGGCTTATATAACTTCCTTCTTCCAGAATTTCAAAGTAAAACCTTTTCCGGAATTTCAAAGTAAAACTCTTTATATATAAAGTTGTAAATTACAACTATGATTGTGAATTACAACTTTTTTTTCACTTACAACATGACTCACAAATTGATCCCAAAAGGAAAATAATGTTATGTAACAATTCCTGTGAAGAACCCTTTGCCCTAGTCTCCTCCAATCTTCAGCTTTGTTTAATAAGATAAGATTTTATTAGTAGCACTCCTGAGATGACTTGCTCTGTAAGATGCATCTGACTGAAGTGATTTCTGATGTGCAACCTTTAAGGGGTTGGTGACTCTGTTTTTTGGCAAAGGCAGAAACTTTGAACTGTATTTCAGACCTTTAAAGACGAGGACAGATTGAGACATTATCTATCTCACTTGTTTTCTGTATTTTTCTATCTCTTCTTTCAAAATGGTTACTGTAAAAAACCCAGAAGCATATTTATGTAGAGATAAAAGAGACCTCAAGCCTGAGGTTTGCTAATTTTCAGAACTGCTCTGCCTTTATTTAAAAATGTCAAATGTTCACGTTGAGGAAAATGGCTTCAAAGTGGCAAAAAAAGATTCAGAGATAGGTGAGTTTATTGGAGATGCGTTGTGCTTCACTGAAAGGTAGAAAACTTAACAGCAGGTTTTAAGTCCTGAAAAACAACATTCATATCAGCAGCATGGCATTCTGTTGTTTTTTCTCATCCATCACACCTCAGACCAAAACCACCGTGTGAACACAACACACAGAGGTCTGAGAAACAAGCATGAGCTCAAATATCACGGGGAGTTATTTATAAACACATCAGGCTCTTTTATGGAAATCAAACATAGATATTCAACATTAATTTAACTGGAATGCTGATTCTTCTAATTAATATCAATACAGGCTTATTTAAAAAGGCATCCTGATTGAGAGGAAGAGAAAACACTTTGAATTTAACTTCACTTAAACCTCACAAAAATACAGCCCTAGTTATTTATTTAAAGTCCCATGAATTGAAGCCTGCAGCCATTCACGATTTATGCATGATTTATAGAAAAGATTATGTTCGCACTTTAAAATGTTCACTAAAAATAGTAGTATGATTACTTTTGAAGTTATTTCATTGCGTTTAAAACCAATTTTTAGATCTTTTATGATTATCGCAATAATATTGGAAATTGCAAATAAATTTTTCATATCTAGGTTAAGACACTTATCGCAGAACAGCACAGAGGCGGTAAGGTTTGGGGCAGTGAGTGAATCCCAACTTGTAATCCAGACTGGGCTGCTCTCCAGGAACTGGTGAGAAGGAAAACCTCTGAAGGAGAGAGGTGAAGAAGAGGAATAACTCCATCCTGGCCAGCTGTTCCCCAAGACACACACGCTTACCTGAGAAGATACGACACATCTTATAAGTTTGAGTTGCAGAATACGAAATGGTTTCAATTTGGACATCCTACAGATGAGACATAGACACTAATACTCTCTCTCAAGTGTCTTACTGATGATGTAAATACTATTATGGTAAATGTTTGCACAGGCAATCAATGGATGGCAAATATTTCTAAATTCTCTTCCCTAAACCTCTGCGTTACAATGAGGTGTAACTACTCACTAACCTGCTGAAAAGGGCAGGAAGGCATCTCTCTTCCTAAATTTACCATCCTGGTCCAGAAAGTGTTGAGGGTTGAAGGTGTGTGGTGTTTCCCACATGGACTCATCATGCAGGACTGAGTTGAGTGCAGGTAAAATCATGGTGCCCTTCAAAAGAATGTGTCAATATAAAAACCAGTCCTGTTTTAGTTCATTTCTCCTACACGTTTATGAAAAACCACTGTGGGCTGGATGCAGCTGTCTGCTGTCAAGAACACAGGAGTAAGAGCAAGTCATTTCTTGCACGTGTGAATGGCAACAGACAAGATGCACGCAACATTTGCATTTGCCTAGTATCATATTTTTTAGACTGTACTGTGTGAACATCAGAAGAAAGGAACAGTGATTGTTACAAGAAGCTTACTTGCTGTTGCCATGGTATAAATTAAAGTTTATAGATGAGTGACCAAAACTTCCTGTTCCATGGTTCACTGCATTTCCATGAACATTTCCAAGTAGCCAAAAAAGCTTTGCAAAAGAGTGTCACAAATGTCTGAGGTGTAGACTGATAGATTCTCCCTGTGTGTGTGTGTGTGGGGGGGGGGATTTTCTCCGGGTGTCGTCACTGGAAGAGGCACAAGCGTGATGACACAAGAATCAAACTGAATAATGACGAACTGTAGATCAGTTAAAAAGACTTAAAAATCCTGAAAACATGACTGAACAAAACTTAATCTCCAACAATTAGCAAGGACATTTCTATAATCTCAATATTTAATAGAGGAGCGACAGCACTGCCAAAAACAACAGTGATCGTGAGCTGAATCATAACCCGTTCAGACGGAGTCATTGTACTGAACGATTCAGTCAACAAATCTTTTTCATTAACTGATTCTAATGATTCAGTACACCGAAAACAACTGCTTTGCCTGTCACTAGTTTGTGTGTTTGTGTCGCGTATTAAACATCGTCACGGTATTTCCGTGCAGTCATGGTATGATGACCCCGCCCCCATTGAGACTAGACTGGCAATCCGTGTAGAGTCAAGCTGTGCCGCGCCGAGGCGTGCTACAACTGTGTAGTGGAAAAGTGCGAGAGAAAAAAAGAAAATGCGCTAAAAACGTGGTTCATTATGTACCTTTGGGATTGTGTATTTGTCAAGTGTGGTGTCCTTGTTTGCCATGTGGGCAATATTGAGGGGGAGGATGTTTCCCATTCTCTGGATCTCATGGATGACTGCATCAGTGTAAGGCATTTTCTCTTTGTCAGTCATGGAGGGCTGTCTGGATGAACCAACCACCGCATCTAATTCAGCCTGGACTTTCTCTGCAAATAGGAAACAACAACATGGAGGGGGAGGAGCAGAGGGGTGGATTATCATGCAAAACATGCCACACACTGTGTCTCATTCACTTTAAAGACAAACCTTTGAGGCAAAATTTTAAGTCACGGTTTTTAAAAAACATGTATACAGTACTAGGGCAGGAGAGTCAGTGGTCACAGCAGTCTTGGGTTTTATTTTCATTGTGAGGAGACTATGATGCCTACCCTAATGCAGAATAACTTTTATGTTCAGAATAAAAGTTATTCTGAACATGTTGACACATGAAGAGAATGAAATGTGTTACTCAGGCCCAGACAGAAGTGCTTAAATAAAATGAATAATGATTTAAAGGGGATGTAAAAAAGAATAAGAAGCTGCACCAGGCTTTACACTGTGTTCATGCGCATACACTCATGTAACTGTCCCAATCTCTCTCTTTTTAATGCACATCAAACATATGAGGTCCAACTTCCTGTGTCAGCAACACGCAAAGACTGAACGTGTTAAAATATCACTTGATGAAATGAGACGACAAAGGGACAGTAATGAATCATAAAAACATACATGTTTGAGAGCGAGAGGCAACCTTTACCATATATCTGTCTTCAACATCCTCTCTGCTTTTAGCCATTTCTATTTTAATGTATCTCCACTGCAGAGCATCTTTGGCTTCCCCTCTGGTGGTGATGATTTTGAGAGGTGTAATGAGGCTTTTTAGGTTTGGCAACTTTAGGAAATTCTGATCAAAACCTGCAGTTTTTTGTGTTCAAATCTACTGGCAAGCCTGTGTGTTGAAGAACTACAGCCTGCAATGGGTGGGACACCAAACCAAAACAAAGAGTTTGAACATGTTTTCTTCATTTCTCGTCACAGTTCATGGTCATTTTATGATTATAAGAGGTTTCAAGCATGTATCCCTTTAATAAAAACATCAGAATACCTGATTACAACTATGCTTCAAATAAAAAAAAAAACTGAGAATCACGCTCATCTAAATACTGACAATATTTGTTCCCTTGATGCATTTTCTTATGGGCTTTTTCTTCTTCTTCTTTTTTGGCTTAATCGCAACACACTTGATGTGATCAGAGTGGGTGCATCAACATCTCTATTTTGCCATATATCCACATCACAGTCGATGTTCTTCCTCTTACTCAAACCATCACAACTAAAAGCCTGACTCCCAACCCCCAGTCCTCACCTAACCCGGAAAACCTGAACATTTCAATCCTCACAGTGGAGGCTTGGAACCACAATCAGCCCGAATCACTATAGAAAGACACACACACACATATGCACCTTGTATGTGAGGGTAGTAGATCATGAACAGCAGTCCCCACTGTAAAGTAGTGGATGTAGTTTCTGTTCCGGCACCAAACAGGTCCAGAGTACAATACCACAAATTTTTAAGATCAAAACCAGATTCCTTGTCTTCCTTCTATCAGTGACAGAAAGAGAAAGTAAAGAAGATGAGTCGACACGTGGAAAACTGTCAGAAAAAAACAAACAAACAAAACAGAATTTCTCACCTCTCCCATTTCTATGAGGAAGGAGTCGATGTAATCTCTTGGTGAGGATGGGTCAAGGTTTTCTTTGTGTTCTATGATCCTCTTTTCAACATAAGCAACAAGTGTATCTGTCAGAGTAAATATCCTCTTGTGAGGTCCAGGCAGCCACCTCATGAGCCAGGGCACTGAGTTGTAAATCTACAGAGCAAAAGGAAAAAGTACCAGCTCATCTTTCTGAGTCTGAGAACATTATATTATTATACATATTATACATACACACGCACAGCTGGAGGCAAAGCATATTTTAGCCATTTAAAGGCTCATAAAAGGCTGATAAAAGCTATGTCTGTAACTGAGGTTTGTAACCTGCTCAATCTGCCACACAACAGTCCATAGAGAAAAGCAGCATTTTTAGCTTGTGGTGACACAGTGTTTCTGCTGCTGCCTGTGTTTGGTAAGTTTGTGTCACTTAGGTAAAATCATTAGGTGAATTTGAAATTCAGGATTTCAAACAGCAACGCAAAATATATGTAACACATTTGTTCTTACTGATGACACCAATGGCTGAACAAATGTGTGTCAGGATGACATAAAATCACTGATTTTTCTACCAACTTTGGTGCATGAGCGCATCAACACAAAGCAACACAAACAGATTCTAGTCTGAAAAGGCTGTTTACTGGTAAAATAAAGGGTGAACATAATCTTAAACTATTGCAGACTTTTGCAGGCAGATATTTTATTACATGAACCTTCTGTTCATTCTTCCTAGTGATGTCAGCACTGACTTTGTGTAAGTACCTCTTTAACTCCACATATTTTAAACCCTTGTTATTTAACGGTTCTAACTGTTGTTGTATGTTCTGTTTTGTTGCATATTATGCTACTCCATTGGGACAAATAAAGTAATAATGTATTGTATTTTTGATTGTATACGTACAGTACATTGTTAAAAGGGAAGTCTCACCTGTGCCCACACAGATCCCTCTAAGTACACTAGCTCATTGAAGTCCTGAAGTATAGACTGGTACTGTTTGTCACTGTACTCAAACCGACTCCCAAACACCAAGCAGCAGATGATGTTTGACACAGCACAGTTTATCACTGTCTGGGGATTAAAAGGCTTTCCTGTAAAAGAAGACAAACAAACACCAATAAGACACACAGACATTGTAGCTACTAATTAATGAAGAAATCTTTGTCATTCTATACTTTTGCTATCACTAATATACTGTTTTCTTGACTGTTCATCCACTCGACTGTGAAGTATATTGGATGACTGTTTATTTTTTTATGCCACGTACTAACAGGCACATTGTGTAATTCATAATCTCGACTGTCAGGCCAGGTTCAGACCTGGCATTAACATGTGTCCTCTCTGCTCTCATGACTGTTCACACCTGGCATTAAAATGTATCTTGGATGTGTCTCATTTGACCACAAGACATTAGACTAGAGAATTACCTCTCATACAATATTCAAATAAACACCAACGCCATTTCTCTTTGCAAGAACAAAATTATGTTTTCAACGATTCTGACTACACAGATGTGCATGATGTCAATGTTTCCTCTGTAATGTCAGATTTCGGAGATGGTCTCTAATCCATACCCAGGACAGACTGTGTTTATGCATGCTCATGAATGCATCCTCAAACCACCACCCCAATATGTTTTTTGTAAGTGTGTAAGTGTGGACGTGCTGGTTCATGCTTCTGTGTTGCAGTGTTGGAGGGAACAAGAGTTTGCACATGATCAAGTAGCATACTGTATCGATATAATGGTCCTTTTCCACTATACAGTTCCGGGACAGCAAGACACGGCTCAACTCTACTTTCTTTGGTATCGTGACTTGTAAAGCAGTTGTTTTCAGTGTATTGAATCATTAGAATCAGTTAATTAAATAAATGTGTTCACAGTATCATTCAGTACTTCCCACATGACCGGAGCACACACTCCATCTGACAAAGTCACTGAACTGTGACATTTAGTATCGGCTCAGCTCGCTTGGAAGCTTTCCAGAGTACAAGTACTATGTCGAGCTGTGCCGAGTTGTAATGCTGGAACTGTGTAGTGGAAAAGCACCATGAGAGGCACGATTTTGTAAGTTGCGTCTCAGTGAAAAATAAGATTTGTTTAGTGCCTTGCTGAACTGCAATAGCCTCATTTAGGTATTGGCCCTCCTGTTGGATGGACAGCTCCAGTGTCTTCTTGCCCAGACCAAAGTTTCTAAGAGTGTGAAGGGCAAATCTCCTCTGCTGCTTCCACACATAACCATTTGCTATCACAAGCCCTTTGGAGACACAAAAACAGCATAAAAAAATCACATGTAACTGAAACTGAATATAATAACTACTTAATGGTGTCAACCTGATGCTACTGCCTTAATTAATTATTAACTAGGAACAGTTTAAACCAAGTCACACACTACCTTGATTCCCAATCATATCATGAACAATTGGTATAGCTGGACGATCTGTGAAGTCATCTCCTTTTTGGACCAGGGCTTCTCTGACAAGTTTGTAGCCGTTAAGGACCACGATCCTTCCACCAAAGAGGCGAAGGCTGAAAATGTTTCCATATTTCTGTGCAAACTAAAGACAGACAGCTCATTTCATTTTGGTCACGTCATTTGACTTTTAATGAGTTTTAGCCTCTTTAAAAGGCCATTATTGGCATATTTATTTTTGACAGCAGCTACTTGAATAAGACAGCAATAACACAGCTGCTGTAATGAAGCCTTAAGATTTTACTGGCACTACGTCAGTTTTTAACCAGAAGTTCATGGACATCACCTGCACCCATCTCCCTTTATCATCTATGTTCATGTAATGGGAACATAATTTACAAATCGACACTGTGTACTATTGTCAAAGACCTGAAACTATCAATGGAGACCATGAACTCTTCAGGAAAATGTTTACTGAGTGTATAAGTCATGTGAGAATTAGACTTCCATTCAAATGAAACTCTTTTTGCAACCACCAGAAGGGGAAAGAAACACTGTGTATTATAATTACATTTGGGCAGATAAAAACTCTACATTTCTAGCTAAATAAAGAAACAGTTGCCAGTTAATTAAATTTTAATCTCTAATTCAGTTAACATTGACTAACTGTGAGTGATTTTACTGCACTGTTGTGTTGACCCCTGGACTTTGATGTATGACAAAATGCCATGAGGTCTAAAATGGACTATTACATCTTGTAATATCTTTGGAGTTACCTAACTATTAAATTAAACTATCTAATAAATACTGAATCAATGAATTAAGTGAGCCAAACACTGTGATGGGGTCAATTTCTTAATGAATGATATTCTTGTACATAAGGAAATGATTTATGATTGTGATAGATGTGACAAAGATGAAAAAGTTAGCATTATTTTAAAATTGAAGAAATACACAATGCAGTAAAACAGCCCTTTAAGGATGTTTTTGTTGCTTTGATTTTCTATGTCTATATTTCTCTTTTTTGACTTTTTAACTAAACTGTCTTTTTTTTTCCCAAATATCACTTGATATTGAGCCTACCTCAGTGAACTGCAGGTGAATTCTGGAGGGACTGACGCGGAGAAGGTCGCCTATGACAGGCAGCGACCACGGTCCTGGAGGAAAGTTCGACGGCACTTTGTTCTTCACAACATCCGCCAACAGCAGAAAAACACACACAAAAATTAAGACACTCCAGCCGTCTATCCACCCCAGACCCAGGACGCCGAGTATCGTTTCCATTGTTCACTTCGTTCTGTAATTTTGACAGTCTGGACCATAAATATATATGGTCCGGATCCCAAACAGAGCTCAGGCTTATATAACTTCCTTCTTCCAGAATTTCAAAGTAAAACTTTTTCCAGAATTTCAAAGTAAAACGAGAGGGGTCTGGCTGCAGACCTGCACTTTCAGGACCCTTCGTTGCAGACCTGCACTGTGAGGTCTCCTGTACTGTCAGGACCGGAAGTTGATTCGAAGCCTTTCAAAATAAAAGCGAGCATTCGTCTGCAACGAAGGGTCCTAACCGTGCAGGTCTGCAGCCAGACTGTCTTGGCTTTTTTCCCCTCCACAGAAGCAGCGATTTACTTTTCAAAGTCCTGATACTTATGACAATGTGATGCTGATGTGCCCAAAGTATGTCCTTGTTTGTGAAACCTAATAGTAGAATTCCGCAAAATGCTCCACAGCCCTCATTTTAACAACTCTTCTCTTCTAAAACAACAGGTTAGAATATTATGACTAATACTCCGTCGTAATACTATACCTTTGTGAGAGGAAAGATTATTTACAACTATGATGTACAGTGTTATCTTGCATCTTGCTTTACACATACTGATTACTGACAGTAGGCCTATTGTGCAGGCAGCTATAGCAGACAAGAGTTCAAGCTCCAGCCTTGCTTTTCACATGACACATCAATCCCATAGGGAAAATAATGTTATATAACACCTTCCTTTGCCCTAGTCTCCTCCACTCCTCACTCCTGTAGGAGAGACACCACCAGGACTTAGAAGGCTTTTTGAAACAGCATCATGATTTTTCAAGGAATATTTGAACGTATGGATTTTACTGGATGGCTCATATTTGGCTTTGCATTGTTACTTTTGATCGACGTGATAAGAAACTGGAGGCCACACAACTTCCCACCAGGACCGTGGGCCATGCCTTTTCTGGGAAATGTTTTCACCGGGGTTGACTTCAAAACCATGGAGAAGGTAAAGTTAACAGAAACATGGTGTTTGTTCATGGGCATGGTGTTGGAGAGTAGGTCGTCAATGATATTCATGGCCTTACAGTGCATATCCTTGACAACAGGATGTCATGTGATTAAACTGAGAGCTGTACACCTTTACATGCAATTAATATAAATAAATTCAAAATCAATTAAAAAAATATATTTTTTAGATCCTTATAATAAGAGCCTATGTCTTAAAAGCAATAATTAGTTAGTTAATTATTCAATAAAAAAACAGTGACCAACCCAGTATTTATACAGATAAATACTTAGAAACTATGTTCAAATTAAATTATCAAGTTTTACACAAGTCATGCTTCTGCAGTTGAGCTGCAGCTTTTTATCAAATGAAAACTCTACAACCATAATATATTCTATGTCGGCATGTGTTGGTTTGAGAGCTTGTTTTTATGATATTGATGGTATTGAACTATAATGTCATCATGTTGCAGTAGTAGTAATATGTGTTTTTACATGCTGTTATATATTATTATCCAGTTGTACTACAAAGTACAAGCGAGTCAACTGCTTACACACAGAGAAAGAGAGAGAGGGAGAGTCAACACACACACACACACACACACACACACAGAGAGGCCCTCTGTTTACTGTATGTAGGTATGGAATTTGGCCATGTCCTCAAAATAGCTGTTGAGATGTTATCCAGTTCCTGTGAACTTCTTTGAAAATCACTTAAATCTGGTAAAGGTCAGCTTATCCTAGACCTCTCTGGAGAACATCTTCAGGACCTGCTGCCTCTGCACACACCCCTGCCATCGCCTGTTCTCGAGACGGTACAGGGCCCTGAAAGACCCTGTACCCTCACACCTCCAGGCTGCAGAACCGTGTTTATTCTAAAGCCATCACTGAACTCAATAGGACCTCTAACAAATGAACAGATACTTTTCTACATATTTATCTTTTTTTTCTCAGGGTAACACACCATAATCTTGTTGCATTTTCTCTTGTGCAATGATAATAAACTATTATTCTTCTTGTAGTTAATGTGATAGTATTTCTTTCCAACACTTGTCAGAACATTAGAGCCAAAACATTGAACTTACGTCTATCTTTCTGACTAGTATTATTACTGCCTACTCTTATGCCCTGTCTTGCTGGTTCCCTGACCTCTGACCTTTCCCTAAAGGACTGTGAAGAAGGATTTAACCTAACAGAAATGCGAAAATTATTTGGTGTTGTTGCCATGACAATGTTTTTGTAAGGATTATAATTTTGTAGGTAAATAAATAAATATGTTGTTTGGTTTCAAATACAGCTTGCTCAGCAGTATGGCCCCGTGTTCAGCCTGAGGAAAGGCAGTGAGAGGATGGTGTTCATTTCAGGATTCAAGATGATCCGAGAGGCTCTTGTCAGCCAGCTGGACAGCTTTACTGATCGACCTGTCGTTCCTCTCTTCGATGTTGTCTTCAAGGGCCTTGGTGAGTGAATACGTGAATAATATGAGTTTATATTATTTGTGTTGTGACATGCAGAATTATGCAGTGTAGATGTTTTATGCAGATTCTGTGTTTTGTTTTTTTAAACAGGGTTAGCACTGAGCAATGGCTACCTGTGGAAGAATCAGAGGAAGTTTGCCAGCGCTCACCTGCGTTACTTTGGAGAGGGTCGGAGGTCGCTGGAAAGATATATTGAAGTGGAAAGCAACTTTCTTTGTGAAGCGTTCAAAGAGGAACAAGGCGAGTCGAAAAATAAAATAACCTTTCGATCCTGGATCCGGTGTTACATTCCAGTTGCCCCAACCTTGAAAAGAAACATTTACAGTTAATACTTAATTATAGAATATCAGCAATATGAATATTTAAATGTGATAACATAATTGTGTCACACTCAAACTGGCTGTGCTCTTGTATTCACTATATCACCAGGAAGACCATTCAACCCCCACTACACCATATCCACTGCAGTGGGTAACATCATTGCGTCTGTGGTCTTTGGACGTCGCTTTGAATACAGTGACCAAACTTTTCGTAAAGTTTTGGAGTTGGACAATGACGCCATTGTGCTTGCCGGCTCAGCTCAGACTCAGGTAATCCTGGTCTAAATCATTAACTTGGGATCACAAAATGTGAAAAACCACTGCTGTGGGACTAATCTGAGGTTCCATCCTGTCAAACAGCTGTATGATGTGTTTCCTGGCCTGCTGAAGTACCTGCCAGGTCCTCACCAGACTTTCCACGCCAACTATGCAGAGATCATGAAGTTCCTGAGAAGTGAAATAGAGAAGCACCAGGAGGAGTGGAACTCTGAAGACCCTCGCGATTATATTGATGTGTATCTGACAGAGATCAAGAAGGTTTGATATTTTTACAATTTTGTAAAAATGGTTCTTCTGTAATGATGATAACCTGATACAAATGAGCCAGTAATGTTTACCCTAATTTGAAAAAAAAAAAGTGTTTCTTCATTGTTAGTGACTACAGAAGCATTCACTTGAATAAGATGTTTTTAAATAAAATTCTTCTTCTTGATAGCTAGATTTTTTTTAAAAAAAGTGCTTATTTAGTTTAAACAATAAATACATTGTATTTAAAGCCAAAATGTACTTTTAAATTAAAATATAATATAAACATATATTCTCAAATTCTAAGCAGAAATGTATTCAAAACAAATAATACCAATGCAATTCTGTAAGACACTGTTTCCCAAACTTTCTATATGGGTACCCACATATGAAAGACACAGCTATCAAATAAGAACATAAATCATTAAAGGAGAAAAGTTGTGCATAATGTAGCGTCTAATTTAGGGCCATATTTGTAACACCTAATTTATAATTGATAATGGAATCATTCAAAGATATGTCTGTTAAATGAATCATGTTCAAGCCCACTGTTTAAGATTTTGATGGAACAATAAGATTTTAAACTTGTCTGGAAGACAATTACATATAATTAAGTACAGTTTATGTATAAAGTAGCCTCCATGACCACAGCCCTGTGTTATGATACATAAATATATATATTTTTATTGTTGACACTGCCAGAAAAAAGACGATCCTCAGGCTGGATTCAACGTTGAAACACTGCTGGTTAGCACTCTTGACCTGATCGAGGCAGGGACAGAATCGTCTGCCAACACTCTACGCTGGGCGATCCTGTACATGATGCACTACCCAGAAATACAGAGTAAGTTTGTCTTCATTAGTCATATTAAAGCTGCAGTGCGTAACTTTTGATGATTTTTGTTTGGTCAGCAAGTCTATCAGACCTGACAGAAGTCTGTCTGTGGTAATTTTGCCAGGCAACATGAGATCTAAACTCTATGCACTAGAGTCGTAACAGACATTTGTTTATATTCAAAAGTTACACACTACGGATTAAGGAAATTATTCCAACACATTTGTGTGTACAATGGTCATTGAACAGTCAGTTGTGGTACTGACTCTGGTTCCTCCCTCAGAGAAAGTCCAGGAAGAGATAGACAGAGTGATCGGTCAGTCTCGTCAGCCCAACATGGCCGATAGACCACACCTGCCTTACTCTGATGCTGTCATACATGAGACACAAAGGTTCGGAAACATCGTTCCAATGGGATTCCCTAAAATGGCCAGCAAAGACGCTACACTGGGAGGATACAATATACCCAAGGTATGAGGCTGTTTCCCTGACTCTACCAGACAATGTCAGCCAATATCAAAATCATCTCATGACTGTTTTTTTTCCAGGGCACAGGTGTATCTACAATACTAGCATCTGCATTGTTTGACAAGAATGAGTGGGAGACTCCAAACACCTTCAATCCCAAGCATTTCTTGAATTCAGAGGGTCAGTTCCGCAAGAGAGATGCCTTCTTGCCGTTCTCAGCAGGTTTGTTCAGTCTATTCATTCAATTTCTGTAACATCTCCAAACTTGTCACTGGTTGTTGTCGACTCACTCATCACTTTAACTTTACGTTAAATCTGAAAGGCCATCTCTGAGTATAAGCAGATATACACACTGGCTGATAGTTGGCTTTGTTCCTTCATATTTGAATCTGGCGTCCCAGAACTACCCCCCTATGCATTTGTCCAACCTCCTCATTTGGGAGACCAGGTAGGGTCTTCCATCTTGAGCCATACTCATTGGCTGTTCCACTCTGCAACCCTTGATGGGTCCTTGGTGGACTGACGTAAGGCTTGCCCAGTGATGCCCAGGCCCCTCATTAGACTCACAGTAGATGTTGCAACAAAACCCAGACATCCAACTTTCACTGGGTAGTTCTTTGCACACCTCACTGTTTGGCCTCTGCTGCAAGCTCGATGTATCTCTGCTTTTTACTCTCAAAGACTTTCTGTACAGCATCCTCGGTGGGGGACGGTAAGCTCGACAAAGTAAACCCTGTGCTATGCATCAGACCAAAGGACCAGGTCTGCTATCTCTGGTGGAACTGTAAGACGCCAGTCCCCTGCTGCCTCCATCTCTCCTGGCCTTTTTTTGGTGGGATCTTGTGTCCACAAGGGGCATTGCTACAAACGTTCCCCACAATAGGAACATACTGTATATCATTAGTGAGAAATCTAATGTTCCTGATGTCTGTTTCCCTCCAGGTAAACGTGGGTGTTTGGGGGAGAACCTGGCCAGAATGGAGCTTTTCCTTTTCTTTACATCTCTCCTCCAGCGCTTCAGCTTCTTTCCTATTCCTGGGGAAATGCCCAGTCTGGAGGGTGTGATGGGCTTTACTCATTCCCCAGAAGAGTTCAGGGTGCTCGCCATAGCACGTTAATGTTATCCATCTGCTTTCTTCACTCACTCATGCACTCACATCTTATACCGCTTTACCTCCACATGAGGGTTGCAGGGGGCGCTGGTGCCCAGCTGACAGGGCGAAGGGTGGGATACACCCTGGACAGGTCATCAGTCCATCACAGAGCCACATAGAGACAAACAACCATCCACACTCACACCTACAGTCAATTAATCCGGGCTTGGGGACAGCACTAGAATTACACTGGATGTGTCCCCCATGTCTTTCATTCCAACTGTTGTTCATAATGTTATTAATGCTTAACTCTATGTACACAGTATCATCACAAGCAGCATTTGCTCTGGCAAATGTTTTTAATTTGCTACATTTACACTCTTTTTGGTTCCCTGTACATTTAAAATAAAAGTATTTCATACCTTTTAAGTTGTCTGACTACTGCAACATGGAAACAGGGAGATGAAATAAGAACAGCTTCTTTAGTGGGTATTTTTTATTTTTGTAAGCAGAGGGTAGTAGATACCAGCAAACACTAGGGAGAAAGCAGAAAGATAGTCATGAGTCATTTGGCAACATATTGAACAGGCTAAAGCTATTGTCCTCAAGAGTAGAAAAGTTCCATATAAATAGTCTACACTACAGTTTTGCCATTCACCCATTCACACATCTTTCATGCACACTGCAACATTGGGTTAAGTGTCTTGCTCAAGGACACATAAATTAGCAGAGCTAGGAATTGAACCCACAGCCTGAGCTACCATTGCTCACTGCTAACTCCTTACTTTTCACAATAAAAAAAACTATAATGCATTAAGTGTTATCTTGTTTTACACATACTGATTACTGACAGATTTGTGCAGGCAGCTATAGCAGACAGCTGCAAGTGTTCAAGCTTGTTTTTCACTTACAACATGACTAACCGCTTACTAACAAATTGATCCCAAAAGGAAAATAATGTTACGTAACAATTCCTGTTAAGAACCCTTTGCCCTGTTCTCCTCCACTCTTCCTTTCGTGTAAGAGAGACTCGACCAGGATTTTATAGACGGCTTTTTGAAACAGCATCATGATTTTTCAAGGGATTTTTGATCGTATGGATTTTACTGGATGGCTCATATTTGGCTTTGCATTGTTACTTTTGATTGATGTGATGAGAAACTGGAGGCCACACAACTTCCCACCAGGACCATGGGCCATGCCTTTTCTGGGAAATGTTTTCACGGGAGTTGACTTCAAAACTATGGAGAAGGTAAAATTAACAGTTAACCTTGTTTTTATGGTATTGAACTATAGTGTCGTCATGGTTGCAGTAGTAGTAATATGTGTTTTTACATCATGTTATAAATTGTCCAGTTGTACTAAAAAAGCAGGGCCGTTTGAAGGAATTTGGGGGCCCCAAGCAAAATGGACATGGAGATCCCCCCCACCCCATGCCACAAACCCCATTTGTTGACAGTGCAAATACTGCTGTTGCATATACTGTGCATAAGATTTGAACATATCATATACTTACATACATACACACACTCACAAACAGGTGTCAGCGACTACTGAGAGGGGCCCCCTTGAGGGGGATCCCGATAACAGTGTCATTGCACTTTACTGCACTGACTTTCAAAGGGGCGCTCACACAGTTTGTCATTGCATTTTATTCATAACCAGTCATTGTCTTGGGGCCCCAAGCAATTGCTTGGTTTGCTTGCCTTCTCGTGATGGGCCTGCTACAAAGTACAAGCGAGTCAACTTTTTAAAGCGAGAGAGAGAAAGAAAGGGCATCAACTGTTTACTGTATGCAGTGTTGTAATGTAACAAAGCACAAATACTTTGTTACTGTACTGAAGTACAAAATTCACATATCTGTACTTCACTATGTCATTTGTATTTCTAGCAACTTTTACTTCTACTCCACTAGTATCTATGTTACTCATTACCAAATAAAATCAGAAGAGTTGGTAATGGTCTGTATTTATATAGAGCTTTTCTAGTCTCGATGATCTGCTTTTTGATACTGAAATACAGTAAATGTCGAGACCTTAATACTTTTATTTAAGTAATATTGTAAAAAGTGACTTTAACTTCTACTAAAGTAATTTTCTAGAACTCAACAGGACCTCTAACAAATGAACTGTTACTTGTCTACATATTTATTGAATGAGTTGTTGTGTGTATGGTTGTCTGTGTTATCTTTATTGCTTTTATTACTGTTTTTTGCTGTTTACTGTTTTACTGTCTCACCATAATCTTGTTGCATTTTCTCTTATGCAATGATAATAAACTATTCTTCCTCTCCTAGTTTATGTGATAGTATTTCTTTCCAACACTTGTCAGAACATTAGAGGCAAAACATTGAACTTAGTTAATCTTTCTGACTAGTATTATTACTGCCTATCCTCATGTCCTATCTTGCTGGTTCCCTGACCTCTGACCTTTCCCTTAAGGACTGTGAAAGAAGGATTTAACCTTGTATTAGAAAAAAAAAGAAAAAGTCCACAGATATGTTAAAAAGTGTTGGTGAGATTTTTTTTTTACTTTACAATTGAGAATTTAGATCTACTTTTGTCTTATGCAATGCTAATAAACTATTCTTCTTCTCCTTCTTGTAGTTTTTGGGTTTTTTTGTTGTTGAAAATTAACCAATATGAACATCAATCAATCTTTATCCTCCGCCTCATTTCAATTACATTTTCAATTCTCCCCTCACTTCTCATAACCCACCCGTGACCTTCTGAGATCTAAAAGACCTTTATAATAAATATATGAATTAATAGATGAATAAATAAATAAATACGTTGTTTTCAAATACAGCTTGCTCAGCAGTATGGCCCCGTGTTCAGCCTGAGGAGAGGCAGTGAGAGGATGGTGTTCATTTCAGGATTCAAGATGATCCGAGAGGCTCTTGTCAGCCAGCTGGACAGCTTTACTGATCGACCTGTCGTTCCTCTCTTCGATGTTGTCTTCAAGGGCCTTGGTGAGTGAATACGTGAATGGTATGACCGATAGTTTTTCACTGTAAAGATAAATATGTGTGCTGTGCCATGCAGATTATTGTGCAGTGTAGATATTTTATGCAGATTCTGTTTGGAAACAGGGTTAGCACTGAGCAATGGTTACCTGTGGAAGAATCAGAGGAAGTTTGCCAGCGCTCACCTGCGTTACTTTGGAGAGGGTCAGAGGTCACTGGAAAGATATATTGAAGTGGAAAGCAACTTTCTTTGTGAAGCATTCAAAGAGGAACAAGGCGAGTCGAAAATTAAAATAACCTTTCGATCCTTTCATTCCAGTTGCCCCAACCTTGAAAAGAAACATGTACAACATAATTGTGTCGCACTCAAACTGGCTGTGCTCTTGTATTCACTACATCACCAGGAAGACCATTCAACCCCCACTACACCATATCCACTGCAGTGGGTAACATCATGGCGTCTGTGGTCTTTGGACGTCGCTTTGAATACAGTGACCAAACTTTTCGTAAAGTTCTGGAGTTGGACAATGACGCCATTGTGCTTGCTGGCTCAGCTCAGACTCAGGTAATCCTGGTCTAAATCATTAACTTGGGATCACAAAATGCGAAAAACCGCTGCTGTGGGACTAATCTGAGGTTCCATCCTGTCACACAGCTGTATGATGTGTTTCCTGGCCTGCTGAAGTACCTGCCAGGTCCTCACCAGACTGTCCACGCCAACTATGCAGAGATCATGAAGTTCCTGAGAAGTGAAATAGAGAAGCACCAGGAGGAGTGGAACTCTGAAGACCCTCGCGATTATATTGATGTGTATCTGACAGAGATCAAGAAGGTTTGATGTTTTTACAATTTTGTAAAAATGGTTCTTCTGTAATGATGATAACCTGATACAAATGAGCTTTTCATCAGTATTTTCATCAGTATTTTCATCAGTCAAATTAGTAGTTTCTTGCATTGTTAGTGACTACAGAAGCATTCACTTGAATCAAGATGTTTTTTATATCAAATAAAAATTTGCTTTCATTTCCTTCTTGATAGCTAGATTTTATCAAAACAAACATATCCTGCTTATTTGCTTTAAAACAATAAATTAATTTTCTTTAAAGCCAAAATGTATTGTAACGCTGTCAAAACAGGCTGGAGTCGTGTACTCTTTTGTTGAGCCTTTACTGGCGTTATGGTGCAATAACAATATAAATCATTATAAGTTTGTGCTTAATGTCTAATTTAGATCTGTAACACCTAATGTAATTTTTAATTGGTAATGGAATCATTTAAAGATAAGTCTGGTGAATGAATCATGTTGTTTAAAACATATACACATAAATCTTAACTAAAAGTTGAAATTCTGCAAATTCGTCTGGGGACCCACTGTTTAAGATTTTGATGGGACAATAAGATTTTAAAGTTGTCAGAAAGACATGTACGTATAAGTACAGTTTATGTATAAAGTAGCCTCCATGACCACAGCCCTATGTTATGATATATATAAATATACATATTTTTATTGTTGACACTGCCAGAAAAAAGACGATCCTCAGGCTGGATTCAACGTTGAAACTCTGCTGATTAGCACTCTTGACCTGATCGAGGCAGGGACAGAATCGTCTGCCAACACTCTACGCTGGGCGATCCTGTACATGATGCACTACCCAGAAATACAGAGTAAGTTTGTCTTCATTAGTCATATGAAAGCTGCAGTGCGTAACTTTTGATGATTTTTGTTTGGTCAGAAAGTCTATCAGACCTGACAGAAGCATTTGCCCCTCAAACTGCTGAACAACCGGGTTTTTGAGCAGTGGAATTCACTACTGAGGCCGTTTGTAGGCTCATCTTTGTATTTTCAAACATACTCTTGATGTCTTGCTCTACTAGCCCAGTGTTGCTGATTCCTCAGTCTGTCTGTGGTAATTTTGCCAGGCAACATGAGATCTAAACTCTATGCACTCAAGTCGTAACAGACATTTGTTTATATTCAAAAGTTACGCACTTTGGACACATTTGTGTGTACAATGGTCATTGAACAGTCAGTTGTGGTACTGACTCTGGTTCCTCACTCAGAGAAAGTCCAGGAAGAGATAGACAGAGTGATCGGTCAGTCTCGTCAGCCCAACATGGCCGATAGACCACACCTGCCTTACTCTGATGCTGTCATACATGAGACACAAAGGTTCGGAAACATCGTTCCAATGGGATTCCCTAAGATGGCCAGCAAAGACTCTACACTGGGAGGATACAATATACCCAAGGTATGAGGCTGTTTCCCTGACTCTACCAGACAATGTCAGCCAATATCAAAATCATCTCATGACTGTTTTTTTTCCAGGGCACAGGTGTATCTACAATACTAGCATCTGCATTGTTTGACAAGAACGAGTGGGAGACTCCGAACACCTTCAATCCCAAGCATTTCTTGAATTCAGAGGGTCAGTTCCAGAAGAGAGATGCCTTCTTGCCGTTCTCAGCAGGTTTGTTCAGTCTATTCACTCAAATTCTGTAACATCTCCAAACTCTCCATTCTCTGAAACTGAATTGGTTCAACACAAAAAATGGATGGCTGACACTGTTCCACAAACTGGTGTCATGATCAGCCTGAGATTTCTCACTGGTTGTTGTCGACTCACTCATCACTACAAACTTTACGTTGAATCTGAATGGCCATCGCTGATAGTTGGTTTAGTGCCTTCATATTTGAATTCTCTTCTTCAAAGAACCAAAAGACACTACGCCCTTCGGTCGCGTGACTTTAGGTGTGTAACCTAAATCTGCACAATTTGAGAAAATTTGAGATTTCGATCTCAACGTTTAAATAAAGGTTAAATGAAATGTTTTTTAATTAGGCCATTGCATCCTCAGTTTTCTGCTTACTATGCTATGTTTTCATCAAGCAACATAAGCAGTCCGATAGATGAATATCAACAATTTTTACACATGAAATTGAAGTGTTCCATCCACAAAAAGAAAATGAATGCTTCTATCAACTCAAAAATGAACAAGCAGTGTGATATATGATGTGTCAGTTTGAGATTCTGATAGTATGGTAGCCTACTCTCTTAGTTTTATGGTATTGGTGGTCTTGCAGTATAAGGTCTGTGAAGGTTCTCAGTCATCCAGGTCATAGTCATCTTCTGTGGTTAGATGTAGGCGAGTTGCTTGAGTAAAGGCCTGTAAATACTCTGCAAGAACAGAGACATTTGTTCTCTCTGCCAGGGCTGCAAGAAAATAATTATGTCATTATTTTCTTGCAGCCCTCGTTTGGGAGTTCTTGCAGATTTTTCTCAACATCACGTCTAGGCCAGAACTAACTTTGTTCTTGCCACCATGAGAAAAATAACACATGTCTCTGTTCTTGCAGAGTATGTAGAGGCCTTTAAAGTAAAGGGATCAACAGTATTAACACAATAGCAGACTCTCCCCCTTAGGTGAGCCTAATGACTGTCTTTCAGCTTGACTCAGGTTAAACCAACAACCTGAAACTGGGTCAGAGGTGTGGACTTTCTGCATTGTACAGCTTAAGACTCTCTAGACAGGTTTCAGCCTCAGAGGCGAATCAACTGTTTTTTTCCACTAGTTAGTAAGAACTGAAGAAGCTTAGTGGATAAGAGGTGTAACATGTTCAACTTAATGTAAAATGTAAAATCCATTTGTACTAAGTATACTAGTATACTAATGTACTAAAGTATACTATCAAATGCTGCTATAACAGCGATACAGATTTTTTTTTTAAATCAACAGAGAGAAAGAGGTCGACTCTGTTTACACACACTCTCACACATACAGAGAGAAAGAGCGTTACTGTGCGTGTGTGGACTTGTATGTTTACTTTAGAAACATGATTGATAAAAAAGTGATGATAAACAGAATAATAAGGAAAGAAAGCAAGCTATAAAAATCTGTATACAAAATATTAATAATTAAAAACGAAATGAAATATTTAGTTTTCAACTGTTGATGTAAGAGCGATACAATTTTTTTTTTTAATAAACAAAGAGAGAAAGAGGTCAACTCTGTTTACACAAGTTGTGGACTTGTGTGTTTACTTTAGACACACACACATTTTACCGTTGTATTGCACTTGACAGGATTTTATTTTCAAATAAATCATCAGTCTGGCTGGAAAGACGCTGTTATAAAAGCAGGCTTTTTTTGGTGATAGTGTCCTCTCTGCTGTGTCTCAGGTTGTTGGTTGATGTTCCCAGTGGTGTGTGTTTCTTTTAAAATACTTTTTTCTGAAGCGCTGTGTGCAGGCAGCATCCATAAATAATGAATGATAATATTCTGTTCCTGATGTCTGTTTCCCTCCAGGTAAACGAGGGTGTTTGGGGGAGAACCTGGCCAGAATGGAGCT
This sequence comes from Solea solea, assembly GCF_958295425.1. Lineage (NCBI taxonomy): Eukaryota > Metazoa > Chordata > Actinopteri > Pleuronectiformes > Soleidae > Solea > Solea solea. Next base: position 3,455,767 of record NC_081142.1, on the reverse strand, counting down.
GTTCCTTTTCTTTACATCTCTCCTCCAGCGCTTCAGCTTCTTTCCTGTTCCTGGAGAAATGCCCAGTCTGGAGGGTGTGATGGGCTTTACTCATTCCCCAGAAGAGTTCAGGGTGCTCGCCATAGCACGTTAATGTTCTCCATCTATCCATCTGCTTTCTTCACTCACTCACTCACTTCTTCATCTTCTTCTGCTTTATCCTCCACATGAGGGTCGCAGGTGGTGCCGCAACCCCCCGCTGACATGGGGTGAAAGGTGGGGTCACACCCTGGACAGTCATCAGTCCATCACAGAGCCACATAGAGACAAACAACCATTTACTCCCACTCTCACATCTATGGTCAATTTAGAGCAGAGGTGTACCCCACCTTTAGCCCTGTGTCAGCAGGGATTGGCACCAGCTCCAATCAATTGAGTGCGGCCCACCACTTAATATCAAGTTATAATGAGTTACTTCTCTATGTTTTTGAAGTAAAAGACAAATTCCGTATCATGAATAATGTTTTTATTATGAACTATACATTGTTCCATGTCAACAAAACTATTGTTATGGTGATATAATATTCAACTCATATCACCCACCCCTATTGAAAGCTTGTGTTTTCCCAAACTTGATTTCACTTGATTAGCTCCTCACTGACCAGACTCGATGCTCAGTGGCTCCCAGGTTATTTGAGATTGAGACCCCTGATTTAGAGTGTCCATTTTGCCTCATCCCCAAATCTGCATGTTTTTGGATTGTGTGAGAAAACTCCATCTTCTCGTGACCAAACCATCTCAACCAATGATAATGTGTGAAATTGTACAGTCAAAGACATCCATAACTGTTATTTTCCTGAGTCTTAAACAAGTCGTGAGTCTTGAAAGTGGAATTCCTCTTAATGGGAACAGAATTTACAGAATTTACATCATGTTTTGTTGAAGAAGACCTGGAACTCACAACCGAGACCATTAACTTAAATGAGAAGTTGTTACTTCCTGATTAAATTCACCCTGCAAACCAGAAAACTCGGTCCTCTTTTTATACACATATTTGATTTGGCAGAGGCTTGTTTTTTTTTTACACTCCCTGATCCAGCCATTTTATCTTCCCATTTAATTGTTAATGCTTAACTCTCTGTACACAGTATCATCACGTGGTATATGTTTCACAAGCAACTATACAGGTTTGACCTTCAAAAGCATTGGCTCTGAAAATATGGCAAAGGTTTTTTAATTTGCTACATTTACAATCTTTCTAGTTTGCTGTAAATAAAGAATAAAAGCATTCCATACCTTTTCAGTTGTCTGTCTCCTGTGAGCACACAGTGTAGTAGATAAGAGCAGACACTAGAGAGTTGATTTCACATGTCTAACAAGCTTCCTGGTTAAATTAAAAGGGGATGCAAATGTCAGCAGTGAGTATTTGGAATGAAATAGTGGTGGCACGCATTTCACTGCCACTTTCATAAAACACAAACTAGGGAAAGCACATTTCGGCAGCTCCACAATCAGCCCGGCCATATGATGCTCTGTAGACCATTATGGGCTCAATCGTTGTCATTTCACATCTGTAACAATCAGCTCTTGAATTCAATTCTAACAAATAACACATTCACACAGACTTTGTCTCGAGAAATGTCCCCAAGAAACATAGAGTGCTACTGTCATTTTTCAGTTGATAGAAGAAACTTTGTATTTGTGATGAGATTCCTACCCTAAATACATATCATCATCAATAAACACCAAATTTGCTTGGAAAATGCAAAGAAGACATTGGTGATGCTTGGTTAGGAAGGTTACAGGTTTTTTTATTGAACAGCGAATCACAAACCTTTGCCATGACATGATCGCCCTGTAACTGTGCTGTACTTTGTCTAATCTGCCATGAACCATGTACAGAGTCATACATGATGGGTGTTGCATAATAGCTCAGTAGCACTTCCTAGAAACCTTCAAAGAAGCAGCACTCGTTGTTCGCTGACTTAGACATCTGCAATCTGGTACACATGTATCACATCAAAGGCTCTTAAAAAGCCACGGCATACACCCAACAGGATGTCAGTCACCTGAAGGTTTGAGCCTGCTATGTTATGACATCCATCCAACCATTGTCTACTACTTTATCCTCCACATAAGGGTCACAATCAAATCCCTGGTGACATAGGGTGAAAGGTGGGATACACCCTGGACAGGTCGCTAGTCCATCGCAAGACAAACACACAGAGACAAAACAACTATTCACTCTCACACTCACACCTACTGGCAGTTTAGTGTCCATTTAATCTCTGCATGTTTTTGGACTCATGTGCAAACCCTACTAGCTACTGACACCTGGTGGTCATATTGGAATTTGTAACCTCTATGCACACTTGTTGCACATGATTGGCAGACTTTGCTTTGGAGCAAAAGAAAAGAAAGGTTCTCACCATCGACTGTCCCTCTGTGATGTCTCCTGCAAACTGACGTTTGTGACTGAGACTGAGTACAAGATGATCAAAGCGACACACACTCTATAACAGCAGGGTTTACTCATGGCCAGGTGGAAAAATCTCTCTTTCTCTTGTCTCACACAAAAACAGAAACACATTTTGACTTAAGTCATTAACTTTACCTGCTCTGCATGCTGGTGTACAGGTGGTCTATTTGTGAGTAATGGAGAATCATGGAAGAAACTGTGGCGGTTCGCCTTGTCTACCTTGAGCAACTTTGGCTTGAGCATAAGCATCATGGAACAGAGCATCTGTGAGGAGATTCTTCAGGTTCAAGAAAATGTACCTCAGTAGTTTGCTGGAGAGGACCAAGAAGATAACATCAGGGCCAGGATTAACAAACATTAAAGAAAATTAAGTTCGGAAAACAGGAATAGTACTCAACGACTACTTATTACCCCTCGCTGAGTGAGTCATACGTATATATATATATATATATATATATATATATATATATACACACACACACATATATATATACACACACACACACACACACACATATATATATATAAATATATATATATACACACACACACACACACACATACATATATATATATATATATATATATATACCTATTTCTATTTATTTTTTCTCTTCAGTTTGGTCCTAATACGTACCTTTCTCCCATCTTCCATCACATTTCTTAATAAACAACCTGCTCTATGACTATTAGCTCCCGGAATTCAGTTTAAAGTTATCAATATCAATTCCTTTTATCTCATCTATTTATTGGTTATGATCCTTGGTTTTAAGTTCAGCAATTTAGAATGTTTTTTATGACAGCACTTCAATTGCTGCTGCTCTAGCACAATGAAGTCCTCAGTTGATTCTGTATGATTATGTCTTTGACAGTGTTTTTTTAAAGTTTATCTCCTGAATCTTGAACTTTCAATAAAGTCACATGAAACACAGCAGCTGGTTTTGACTCATGTGGTTATTCATTGAACTAAACGCTTTGTGGGCATGATAATATTTTATTGCTGTTGCATGAAGTTTCATCATACCTTCCGTGACAGAGCTCTTGCTTGTATAGCAGCTGGTGAAGGATATGAGTAACTGGTTATGTAATATCATGTTAGCACCTTTGTACTCCATGGTTACCTTCCTCATTTGGTGTTGCCATAATAAAAAGGTGAAGTCAAGCATGAGTTGGCATTAAAGAGCCACAGGAGACAAGCACACACGCTGTTGTCCTGCTGAGACAACAGCTCTTTAATCATGTGGCTTTATAATGTTCTGTTGAGTGTTGATTTCACTGGGCTGCTCCTGTTTGCTTTTCTTTTTCTGCTGGTAGCAGATTTCATCAAAAACAGGAATCCACCAAATTATCCTCCAGGGCCACGGGGTCTCCCCATCGTGGGGAGTTTCTTCAGTATGGACAGTAAACATCTAGACATTTATTTGAGCAAGGTACAGTTGTTTTCATGTGTCATTATTAGATTAGGAAAACTATGGAAAAACAAATGTTCACATTAGGCTCTTGAATATATTATTCTGATACATTTGAACTCAATTTGAATCATTTGATATACTTAATAGAGCACTATAGAGCCATTTCTATCAGGATAGTTGTGTATGTGAGCTATACGAATATCTACAGCTTTGCCAAACTACAAAAATACTTTTATTTCCTTTCATTCTGTAAATAAATTGTATTGCTCTGACATGGGTTCAACAGGTAAACAATGTGTTTTTATTTATTAACATTCTTCATTTGTTTCAGTCCAATGCTGGATCCTCTGTGAAGTCAAATTTATGAAGTATATTTGAGGAAAAACGTTTTAAATACAAAATACAGCCAAACAGCTTCTTAACCCTTTAACACCACACCCTCAAAATATCCGTCTACACTTTTTTGCTTATTTTAACCATAAAAGGACCAGAGAATGTCCTGTTACTACAGGCTTTTGCCCATTTTTCCAGAACTTCCATAACTTCCAATATCTGGCAGTTATTCACAATTTACTGCATGTTAAAATACTATTTTAATAATTCTAAATGCAGTTGTACATGAACAGGTTTTGCATGTTTAATTTGAAATTGGAACAGTATAAAACATATTTTGACATAAAAATGTATCGCTTCCTGTATGCGACACAAGATCTTAACAGAGCTATTCTGAGAAACAGAGAGATCTGTGTGGACTGACCTCATTGTGTTTGACCCTCTATTATGTCTTCAGCTGGCTGATGTCTATGGGAACGTGTTCAGTGTTCGGGCTGGCAGGGACAAGATGGTGGTCGTGTCTGGATACAAGATGAACAAAGAAGCCATAGTGACACAAAATGACATTTTTATTGATCGAGCATACAGTCCAATAGCTGATAGGTTATACTTGGGCTCAGGTAAAACAAAAAGATTTTGTCTCGTGCAAAACAGAAACAAGTTTTCACAAGTCATTAACTCTTGCACGACTGTGTGTAGGTGGTCTATTTATGAGTAATGGTGAAAAATGGAAGAAACAGCGACGTTTTGCCCTGACTACGTTACGCAACTTTGGCTTTGGCAAAAGCATCCTTGAACAGAGTATCCTTGAGGAGGCCAAATACCTGCAGGAGGTGATGGAAAATGAGAGAGGTAGTTCAAAAAAGAAAGATTACGAACCCATGATCCCATGTAAGAGTTTCTGAAACAAATAAAAGCCATAAAAGTGAACTCTTCTTCTTCTTCTGCTTCTTCTTCAGGTGAAGCTTTTAGCACAGCAGGCCTCTTCAACTACGCTGTGTCCAACATCATTTGTCAGATGGTGATGGGGAAACGCTTTGACTACAGCGATCACATCTTCCAGACCATGCTGAAGTATTTGGCTGAGGTTCTGGCACTGGAGGGGTCCATATGGGGTATGGTGAGTCAACATGGATTTTGGTGTTAAGAAAATATACCTAAAATGCTGAAAGAGGGTTTGCCATCTTTTGCCACAAAACAGATCATGAAGCATGGCAAATATGAGTGGACTCTGTGTGATTGACAGTGCACCATTGACAGTGACGTCTGTGAACTTCCAGTTTCAAAAACTGACATGGTGCTGGTCAAATCGCAGCTCTTCAAGGCACTTTTAAACACAGTCTACAAAGCAGATGCAATAATAACAATAACAATAATAATATGGGGGCACCCTCCACCTACAAGTGAACACCAAAGATGGAGGGAAACAGCAAAGTGGTGGGGCAAAGGGTGAAATGGGACTGAGCCATGAACCTCAATTTAATGTCCACACACAAAAATGGGAACTATTACTTTAACTGGTGGTTGCAACTCAATATCTTTTCATTCACTGTCTACCACTTTATCCTCCACATGAGGGTCATGGGATCCATCAAAGGTCCAACATACCGAGATGAACAACTATTCACAACCAACACTCACTACAATTTAGAGTGTCTAATTACCCTCTGTGGGAGGAAGCTGGAGAAAACCCACACCCATACAGAGAGAACATGCAAACTCCACACAGAGGTCTTCATGCTTCAGACCTTCTCGCTGTGTGGCAACCACTAACCCGCTGTTAGGGGTTAAGATCACATCAATTCATTTTTCTTCCATCCGCTGTTTTCTTTTGTGTAGCTGTACGAGTCATTTCCCAGCATGATGAAGCACTTGCCAGGCCCTCACAACAAAATCTTCTCCAACTTTAACCACATCAGAGACTTCATCAGTGAGGAGGTTGAGACGCACAAGAAGGATCTGGACCACAGTGATCCTCGGGACTACATTGATGCTTTCCTCATCGAAATGGAGAATGTATGTCAGAAAGAACACACACACACACACACACATTCAGTACATGTGTATCCCTCTATGTTGATCTGCTAATCCCTGCTTTATCCACTGTTGCATTTCGGAACAGCACAACAAGTCTGAACTGGGCTTCAATGAGACCAATCTGACCTTGTGCTCTCTGGATTTGTTCCTGGCTGGAACAGAAACAACGTCCACCACTCTGCAGTGGGCTTTGGTTTACCTCATCAAGAACCCTGACGTCCAGGGTAGGTGACATTCTGTCGGTCTCAAAGAGCTTTGACAAAGGAAACATCACATCACACTCACATTACAGGATTTAGGATCACAATGTTAGATGATCAAGGCTGGCTTGCAATGTTAATGTGATGTATGTAAATGATCTAAAGCCATGGTTCTCAAACTGTGGTATGCAGTGGCGTGCACAGACGTTTTGGGGGGCAGGTGCCTAACGTAAACCTACACAATACTAAATATTCAGCTTAAGTGTACCGATAGATTCACATGTACTAATGACAAACTCTACCGACATTAGTTATGTGGTGGTCATCACGTCATACCAGTGATTTGGGCTAGTGTCTAGCTTGTTAAGCAGGTGCGCAGTCGGCTAATTTATGCTCAGCTGTGGTGGCGCTGTATGAGACAGGCTACTTCACAACAGAGACAAAAAAATGCAAGTTACAGCTTGGCAACTGAGGCTTAGGGGGCAAACAATACACTCGACTGGATTCATTTATGTGTTACCTGGCTGGTTGGACAGGGCCGGGAGCAGGTGTGTCCGCCTCCATGTGTGCCCACTCTGCACGTTCACGTTAGCAAAGGAAGAGAGGCGTGTGCAGCAGAGGAGGAGCGGTGGCATATTAATTGGGGCAATATTATCACACGCTTTGAATCGTCGAGAATTTATAGATGATCATGTCAGCATTGGCCACATACACTGTTTAAAATAACAACAAACTTTCAAAAGGGCACTTGCTTGGTCCAGAGGGCAACGGCAGGTGCTATAGCACCACCTAGTGTCTACCTGTGCACGCCACTGGACTGGTACGTGTATCACCAGTGGTAGACAAGCTTCCTCTGATGGAGGGAAATCAGAAATACTTGGAATTTTGACCAGAGTGCATAGAAAATGAAACAAATCTTTATCTACTTTCACTATAGCAGTGTGTTAAGTATATGTGAGGAAGAGGATGAGTGAGCAAATGAGGGGAATAGATCTGCCTCCTGTAAACAGTCCATAGCTGACTTTGCTTGGTCTATTTACACCACTGTATTTTAGGTTTGATAAAGTTCAGCATTGGACAGGCCGAGGTAACGCTGCTCTCCGTTGGACACTAATCACCGAGCGTCTGCTGAGGCGAAGTTGATCACCTCCGATACCATCGCTGCCAAACTATATATATATAATACATCATATCTTAATACACAAACCACATTTTTGAATTCTAAATGACTAATTTCTCGCATTAAATGATCTTAAAACTGCGCTCAGGGACTCAGAAAAATATTTATTTCAGGTTTATATTTCTTTTCTCTGCTGCTATGCTGTGATACATGGCAGCCATGCCATTTCAGACCAAAGCAATGAATCAGACTCGATCAGCGTTAGCCCCGCCCTCTGACTTTGATGGGCGAGTTTGACAGATAAAATAAATTAATGATCCACTGCAACACGGACCATGAAACAATGAAATGTGTCATTAAATAATGAAATGTAATTAATGACACATTTCATTATTTAATGACACATTTAATGAATGATTTAATGGTGTATTTATTTATTTAATCCTGCCATCCACCATCAAATTTTAAACCTCGGCCCTCATAATACGATCAAAATATTAAACCAAAAGATAAACAAAGACTGCAGCCCACAAAGTTATGTGTATTTTGTGAATATAGGGGCTGCACTATTGTTCCGCGTTAAAGTAGTATTTTTAATTTAACATGTTTCCTTAATGTCTGATGACATCACAGTCATTTTATGTCTTAATGTAGTCATTTATCTTTGACCTTGAATAATTTTCCTCTTCTAATTATCTAAGACAATAATTGTTTTTTTAATCTCTAGAAAAGGTCCAAGCAGAGATTGACAGAGTGATTGGACAGAGCCGTCAGGCCACGATGGCGGACAGACCCAGCTTGCCCTACACTGATGCTGTTATACATGAGATCCAGAGGATGGGAAACCTTGTTCCCCTGAATGGACCAAGAGTTGCTGCCAAAGACACAACACTGGGCGGTTATTTCATACCAAAGGTGAATTTAAAAATTTAGAATGAAAAATGTGTATTTATTTTGTTCTTAAAGCACTGATCGGTGTTAAACCTGCAAGTCTTGCTTTTTAGGGTACGACTATATTGCCCGTGCTGACCTCTGTGCTGTTTGACAAGAATGAATGGGAAACTCCAGACACCTTCAATCCTGGACACTTCCTAGATGCTGAGGGGAAGTTTGTAAAGAGAGAAGCTCACATGCCTTTCTCTGCAGGTAAACCAGATTAACTTCAAAGCATAAAACACACCAGACTTTAAATTGTGCTCTTACACTTTCTCTATGTGTGTGTTCTTCAGGGAAACGTGTGTGTCTTGGAGAAGGCCTGGCCAAGATGGAACTCTTTCTGTTTTTGGTAGCTTTACTCCAGAGGTTCTCCTTCTCTGCTCCTGATGGAGTAGAGCTGAATGCAGAGGGAGTCACTGGAACGACACGAGTGCCACATCCCTTCAAGGTTCATGCTAAAGTTCGCTGAGTTTGGCAGAATCTCACCAAACTGCTTTCATTTAACCACTGTTCTGTAACAGACAGGACCAAAGTTGAACACCTCAACCACAGTTAATTCTCATGCTCTCACTGTTGTATGATTGTCTTATGTACTATAATGGCGTTATCAGTCTCTCTGCCTGTACAATTCTGTGTAAGTGTATAAGCAGAACCAAAAAAATGTTGATTGTTAATTAATAAAGGGAGGAAATGACAAATACATGATTTGTTGGTATGTTTTTATATTCAAGCTGGTGTCTTTTATGAAGCCGATAATAATAGTAATTAACTATTCATATAGCATATTTCAAAACACCATAACAAGGTGCTTTCTGGGAGACAAATTATGAATAAATGAGTGAATTAAAAGCAACACAGGAAGCAAGTAATATATAAATCAAATAGAATAAAAACAATTAACATTCAGACATTAAGGCCTGAAACACCACACTGGTAAAAGAAAAATGTGTTCTGAGAAGGGAAATTAAAAGGAGGATAATTAACTCACCAAACAGATTGTTTCAGGTACAACCTTCCAGAGAGTTTGTGCACAGATCAAAAAGGCCTGCTGACCCTTGACCTCAGCCTTGATTGTGGAGGACTTTCATTCAGGTTATGATCAGGGAGATCTTTAATTATTCAAGTGCAAGTCCACTTTTTTTTATATTTTTAATTTACATTTGCCATAAAGGTTAAACTAAATATTCAAAACTACTGTCTTTTTTCATAAAAAGTGAAAAATATTCCTTCTTTCATATATTAGATAAGATTTCTATAATGCTACAGACTTGGTTATTGACCATCCACTTTAAAAGAACTGTCTTTAACTACTGTATGTGATATTGGACCCAGATACAAACATTTGAACTCAGTTAAACTGCTTTAATTCACAAGGTTAGATCACTAATTTTAAAGCTGGAGTTAAATGGAGATTTGGTGGCTGAGACACTGAGGTTTGGAGACAGAAAGACAGAGAAAGGAGTGAAAGCAGGTGGGTATAACCCTGAGGACACAGAAGAGAAGCGACTGAACTAGAATCAAGAGCAAGAACACGACAGACTTTAAACCATGTCCCCAATTATTAGCATATATGATCCAGTCTAAGTGAGGAGTGAGAGCTTTTATGATTAGAGATAACATTCAGGGAAGATTGGCACGCATATGCAGAAGCTGTGCTGAGGTGTGCACGTTCAATGTGCACGCTCTTTTGTTTGCCCCAGAAAACTAAAACAAATGTTAGTGACAATAAAGCCTATGAATATGAATATGGTTGCTCATTAAACTGAACTATGTGGGCCTAGTGACATGATTTATTGATGTTGTTTCACCATACGTGCGCCGACAGAGCTCGTGTTTGTCAGTAGGAAGGTGGTGTCAAATATCAGTGACCGGTTATGTAAGAACGTCAGCACCTCTGTACAGACAAGGAGTTGTTTTTTTCTCTCTATTTGTGGGCAGGTATTGATGATAAAAGAGTGAACTCAGGGCTTTATACAACCACATGTGCTGAAGTGAGGAGAAAAGCTCACACCATCCTGTTGTTTGGCTCAACTCTTTAACCATGTGGCTTCAAAATCTTCTGTTGAGTATCGACTTCACGGGGCTGCTCCTGTTTGTTTTTCTTTTTCTTCTGGTAGCAGATTTCCTCAAACACAGGAATCCACCAAATTATCCTCCAGGGCCACTGGGTCTGCCCATTGTGGGGAGCTTCTTCAGTGTGGACAGTAAACATCCACACATTTATTTCAATAAGGTAAACATTGCACTCTAAAATTTGTTGCAGGTTTGCTAAATATTTTTGAAATACTTTGCGATGTTTGGTTTTCAAATGCATTTTTGCTGCCTATATTTTTAAAATGTTCAATTTCTATTTTAATGATAGAGTATATAGTCAGCTCAATATCAACAATTGAGGATCAGGATAGTTGCATAATGCAAGCTATAAAAACATTTCTAAATCCTGTTACTTATTTATAAATAATGCACATTTATATAGATTACACTTCATTAAATGTGTTTTTGGCTCAGACATCATACATGTTTCCTTCTGATTTATTCATTTTGGTGGTTTGAATCTATACACTGTTTAACCAGGGAGCTTCTCTCTACTGTTGCTGGTCTGGGTCAGTTCTGGGCAGGGCTGACAACCAGTTCAACTGTGCAGTGTTAACATCAATTGGCTCTGATCTTTATTTTTTGTTTGTTGTTGAAATTTGTGTGAAACAACTGGTGATCAGATTGAAAGTTGTAACCACTATAAACATCTGCTCAGTAGAGAACTGCAGCAGTGCATTTTGGCTCACCACTGTTTGTCCCTCTCTGATGTCTCCAGCTCACCGATGTTTATGGAAATGTGTTCAGTGTCCGCCTCGGCAGGGACAAGATGGTGTTTTTGACCGGGTACAAGATGGTCAAAGAAGCCTTAGTGACGCAAGCTGAGAACTTTGTGGATCGACCATTCAGTCCAATGGCTGACAGGTTTTACTCAGGCACAGGTGAAAAGATGTCTCTTTTTCTTTTGTCTCGTACTCAATACAAACCATCAAGTCCTTAACACTTCCTCTTGTGCATGCTTGTGTAGGTGGTCTATTTATGAGTAATGGTGAACAATGGAAGAAACAGCGGCGTTTCGCCTTGTCTACCTTACGCACATTTGGCCTGGGCAAAAGTGTCATGGAACAGAGTATCTGTGAGGAGACCCGATACCTGCTGGAGGTGATAGAAAAGGAGAAAGGTGATTCATAAGGATATGATGAGATCATAATCATATGTGAGGTATAGCAAAGCACTGCATCTTAACAATGAACTCTTCTTCTTCTTCTTCGTCATCATCGTCATCATCAGGTGGACCTTTCAGCACAGCAGTCATCTTCAACAACGCTGTGTCTAACATCATTTGTCAGATGGTGATGTCGAAACGCTTTGACTACAGTAATCACAACTTCCAGACTATGCTGAAGTATTTGTCTGAGGTTCTGATGCTGGAGGGCTCTGTGTGGGCTATGGTAAGTAAACACGCATTTCAGTTCAATCCTGTTCACAGAGACAACACTCTGTTAGGTCTGGTCAAAGGTGGAAAGAAGATTTTGCTTGAAACTGGTCCAGGAAATGGCAGTGCTCAAAATCCCACACTATCAAATACTCAAGATCAAAACAACGTGACAACAACAAAAACGCAATGCATGACTCATGGCGTGAACGGCACACACCCAATATACAAAGCCACCACACACACACAATATAACGCAGCCAAACAGCCATTTCAGCACCACAAACAGGTGCCACTGGGAGCCCACGTGAGGTTGTGTCCCCCACACACACATCGCCAGTTACGCATTACAGAGATTCCACTATAATACGAACAGTATGTAAACTACATTATCAATTACACTTCTTGAAGAGGAATCTCCTGTGCTTTTTGCAGGATTGAAAATTAGATGACAGACATGATAGACAATTGGAGCCATGAAGAATGCTGAACTTTTTAGAACAAGAATGTAGAAACAATAAAATAAAATACAAATGAGTGCAATACAAATTAAATTTTGACCTTCACAGTCTCTCTTAAATAAATCTATATTCCAATAAAAAGTATCCGCATGGGTGACAATATTAGTCAGCGCGCTCAAGTCAAGGTAATTCAATCAAAATCCAATTCTAAAGGTTCTAAAAAAAAACAGCCTGTACAAAGACAAGACTGTTACTTAGATGAAACTTATAGTCATATCCAGTATATAAATAACAGACACTACTGTGACAATACTGATCAAAGGAATTACATTTTTAACTGTACAGTTTCTTTCTTATCTCAATGCAAGTATTTCCCACATTTTAATCAACATTTCATATATTTTTAGGCTCTTAAGCATGAATTATGATATTTTTCCTTGCTTTTCATATGAAATATTGCTTATTCTGAACCTTTGTACAGTATCCATTTAATTATGGACGAAATTAACATATTCAGCAGCTCTTAACAACACAAACAGTGCATATCAGTACAAAAACTCATACACACACAACATAAACATTATCTAATTTTCTGTCATATTAATAAATAGATGTGCAGATTTAACTCCGACTACACTTAACACTTAATACACTGTGAACAACAGTGATATGTCGGGTTCAAGTTTTTTACATGGTTCACCACCTCACGTGAAGCTAATTCCGTTAGCATACGCTAGCGCTAGTTAGCTCGAGCAACTCACCAAGACGATTCCAAAGGTTGTGTTACTCCTGGCTTGCAGACCCTCAAACACTTCTCTGCCTCAGGTGCACATACTTTCGCTAAGTAATCGCTGAATTAACAACCGTTGTTCTGCAGAGTTTGTATCTTATCTCCGTGTTGTTCATTCCTAGCATCACCACCGCAACAAACCACACACTTCACCCTCGCGCTAGAAGGCGGGTCCAACTTCAGCTGACCAATCACAATGCTATACAACTTGACTGAGTGTGTGCGCCGAACTCCTCTGATTGACAGACTGATAATGAGAATTAAGGAAACTATCTAAATAAAATAATATATAACTGAACCCAATTCTCTACTGGGTTACAGTTTATTTAAACAACACAACTCTGGAATACAAAAATACTAGCCACCGTTCTCTCCTACAGCCAGAACCACAACAACAACAACAAACTGCCCCTGTAACAAACTCATGTAACCATCCATCCTTCTTCTATCGCTTTATCCTTGAACCTTGAACCTTTATCCTCCACACGACCAGGTGGGAGCTGTGCCAATCTCAGCTGACATAGGGCGATAGGCGGGGTCACAACCTTGACTGCCAGTCCATTGCAGGACCACATAGACACAAACAACCATTCACTCTCACTCTCACGGTCAATTTAGAGTGTCAATTTACCTAATCCCCATATTGCATGTTTTTGGACTGTGGGAGGAAACCGGAGAACCCGGAGAAAAGACACACACACACAAGGGGAGAACATGCAAACTCCATGCAGAAGACACTTGTTCCGACCAGGTCACTTCACCCCACAGTGGGAGTGAAGTATTGTTTTGGTGGCTCTGTGTGTCTGTCTGTTTGATTGTTTGTTTGTTTGTTTGTTTGTATGTGTTTCACACTTGCCAATTTGACCAACAGAGGCCGCCAGAGGCTTGTTGCGTGAATGGGGTGAAGTCTGCCATCTCTGATTGCCTTGTTTTACATGTTGTAGACTTAAGCAGGTGTAGATTATATTATGTGAGCTTTTTGTAAAGCGGCTAAAATCTGTTTGTTCTTGTGTCCCTGCTGGCAGCTATGTTTTTAGTGAGGGCAAGCATCCATGTCTCAGGTCATTCCCAAATTCAAGATTTTATTTTTTCTTCTATCCACTGTTTCCTTTTGTGTAGCTGTATGAGTCGTTCCCTGGCGTGATGAAGCACTTGCCAGGTCCTCACAACAAAATCTTCTCCAACTTTAATATCCTTAAAGACTTCATCAGTGAGGAGGTCCAGAGGCACAAGAAGGACCTGGACCACAATAATCCTCGGGACTACATGGATGCTTTCCTCATCGAAATAGAGAATGTATGTGAAAACACACCCATGAACTTGTTTCTTTATCTTAGTGAGGACATCTCATAAGCATAATGCATTCCCTATAGCTCCTTAACCTCACAACTATGCCTAACCCTAACTCTTAAAGTTGTGGGGCCCAGACAAAATGTCCTCACAAAGGTAGAAGTGTAGGTTGTTTTGGACTTCACAAAGACATAAATACAAGGGGGACTTAATTTGTGTCCCCATAAGTCAGACAAGTCCAAATAATGTGACTGTGTGAACAAATTTAGGTCCCCACAGCATGAGTAATACCTGGAACACACACACACAGCACTGTGCATTTAAAGTCCTCTCTGTTAAACGGCTGCTTGATTCCATTTATGCATTTCTGAACAGCACAACAAGTCTGACCTGGGCTTCACTGAGACCAATCTGACCTTGTGCTCTCTGGATTTGTTCCTGGCTGGAACAGAAACAACCTCCACCACTTTGCAGTGGGCTTTGGTTTACCTCATCAACCACCCTGATGTCCAGGGTAGGTGACACATTACATTACATTACATTACATTACATTACATTACATGTCATTAAGCAGACGCTTTTATACAAAGTGACTTACAATAAGTGCATTTAAACATGTGGGTACAAATAAGAGCTTGAAGTAAGAAACACTAGACACACAATAGAAGACACACTATTGAGTTCACTTCCATCACAGTTCCCTGTGCACTTTAAATCCATGGAAATTGAGCAATATATTACAAAACGTGACACGTGACACATGTAAATATCTTAAGATATATACCATCAGTTATAAAGATTACCCGTACTATTCTGACATCAATGTTTAGAAATCCCCAAAATCACATATAAAATAAAGAAGACATTAAAGCCATAAGCTTTTGTTTCTTGTATTTCTAGAAAAGGCCCAGGCAGAGATTGACAGAGTGATTGGACAGACTCGTCAGCCCAGTATGGCTGACAGACCCAGCTTGCCCTACACTGATGCTGTTATCCATGAGATCCAGAGGATGGGAAACATTGTTCCTCAGAATGCGCTCAGAATGGCTGCCAAGGACACAACACTGGGCGGTTACTTCATACCGAAGGTACATCTAGCGTATAATGAAGAAATGAGAATGAAAAATGTGAGTGTTGTTGTTGCTGCAGCATCACTTGGTGCTGACCTGTGAGTCCTGTTTCCTAGGGTACATCCATATTGCCCATGCTGACCTCTGTGCTGTTTGACAAGAATGAATGGGAAACTCCAGACACCTTCAATCCTGGACACTTCCTCGATGCTGAGGGAAAGTTTGTGAGGAAAGAAGCTCACCTTCCTTTCTCTACAGGTAAATCAGATTCTTCAAAGTATTTCCCATTTTTCCATGATGCACTCAGACGCATGTCATGTTCCTTATGTCACAGGGTTTGGGTCTCGAAAAATCACACACCCTCACCACGGTGACCCACTTGTGTCTGAGTAACAGTCTCTGTCTCAGTACTATGGCGTGTGCTTTGCATCCAACTTCATTTGACAGACACCTTATCTTCCACCTTATCTCCCACCGTCTGTTGCAGTCATCTACCAGCTCAGCATTATCTGTCTCATTCCTTTTGTTTGTCTCCTCCATTTGATCCTCACAGGCTGTGAGCTCCAGAATCACCACCTGTCTTGATGTTTCTGACTGAACGACACTGTCTGGTCTCAGTGTGGTGATTTTGATAGACTTGCTATTTTCTGGTGTTTGGTATCAATGATGACTGATCAGATTGACCAAATTCCGACTCTAGCACTTGGTCATAGCACCAACAATAGCATTGCTGTCCCAGGACTTTCAGGCAGCAGATTAGGGTGTGCCAGCACACAGCAACCTGATCTTTGCCTCCTCCAGTCCAAATCTCTATGTTCCCAGGCTGGAGATGGCAGTTGTCATGCACAACAGTCTCCTATCGGCAATAGGAGATAGGAGTCTTTGTACCGATGACTGGTCTAAGCCTACATACAGAGAATAACAATAATCCAGCCTAGATGTTATCAGTGCCTCTAAAACTTTAAAGGTAGACAGGCCTTCACCTTGATGATGAGCTTTACTTGAAAAAAGCTGGACCTAACGACTGCTGAGGTCTGTTTATCAAGAGCACTGTCAATTATGAAATATGTGGGGATTTTCCAGGCTGGACTCATCTCGCATCTCATCACGAGTTCCCCAAGCCATGCAGTCTCTTGCATTTCTTGGCAAAGACGCTTAATGTCTATTGTCTTTGACAGTTGGTCTGTCCATGCGGGTATCTCACCATCAACCCTCCACCCCCTCTTGGGGTGCCCAAGGGGCCTATTCTTCTTGATAAGTTTGTAGCAGTTGCCGGGGTCTTCCTAAACCAAATCAGACTACAAAATGTATCTTGTGCTCTTACACTTTCTGTGTGTGTGTGTTTTTCAGGGAAACGTGTGTGTCTTGGAGAAGGCCTGGCCAGGATGGAGCTCTTCCTATTTTTGGTAGCTTTACTCCAGAGGTTCTCCTTCTCTGCTCCTGATGGAGTAGAGCTGAATGCAGAGGGAGTTACTGGAGCGACACGAGTGCCACATCCCTTCAAGGTTCATGCTAAAGTTCGTTAAGTTTGGCAGAATATTACCAAACTGTATGTCAATTCTTTGTAATAAAGTTGTTTTGTAAAACCAGTTGTTGATCCAAGTAAAAAAGTAAATGAAAAATTCATTATTTGTTGGTTTGTGTCTTATTTCAGGCCATTAATACTACTGATGCTACTATTACTACTACAACTATTACTAATAATAATAATAATAACAACAACAACTTTACTTATATAGAACCTTTCAAAGCAGTTATAAAATACAAAAAACTAAAAAATAAAAGCAATATGGAGATCAGATAACAAATGGAAGATAATTTAGAGATGTGAGGAGGATGGGACTGGCAAGATGGGAGAATATGAAGGGGTGAGCTGAGAGGGCCTGTTGGGTGAAAAACTTTAGCCATAGACTGAAAACTTTTGGGTTTGACATCAAATGATGAATATGAGACAAAAGAGGAACATTTCAGCTTTTACTTCCAGGTATTTACATGAGGAACTGATTGAGTGACTGAACATTGACGTTAGCACCTTTAGTTTGAACCCACCCATTTTCAGGTGAGCAAAAGTATTGGAACAGATGCACGTTATGCACAGGATTAAAGTGAATAAGACTTAATATTTAGTTACAAATCCTTTGATTTCAATAACTGCATCACGCCTGTGAGCCAATGACATCACCAAACCTTTGCATTCTTCTGCTGTAATGATCTTCCAGGCTTTGTTTGTTTTGGGGGTTTAATCCCTTCATTCGCTTCACCATTATTAAAGTTTGTAGTGTAATCCTTCAGTTTGAAAGAAAATAGCTTGAGTTTAGATTTATCCACGATCCAGCTAGAGTTGAAGCAAAATACTTTGCAAAACATTAAGAGTTGTTGCACAACAGTATATGACAGTCATCAGCGTAAAAAGGAACATTGACACATTGTGACCCAAATTGTTAATATAAACTGTAAATAAAAGTGGGCCTAATACAGAGCCCTGCAATACGATCTTGAAAATGGCTATAGTATTATAAGGTAAACCATCCAATTCAGTCTTTTTTTTAATCATTATTACTATTACTTAGATAATTTGAAAGGAAGGCAACTGTGTGTTCCATGATTCCAATGTTATGTAGGTGTACAATTCTATGAATATAACTGTCAATAAATAAACTACAACACTGCAGCTGGTTTGTCATTACATTTATGGATATGGTTGCTCATTAAACTGAACTATGTGCATAGTGACATGTTTTAATGTTGTTGTTTCACTAACAGAGCTCGTGTTTGTCAGTAGGAAGGTGGTGTCAAATATCAGTGACCGGTTATGTAAGAACGTCAGCACCTCTGTACAGACAAAGTTGTTTTTTTCTCTCTATTTGTGGGCAGGTATTGATGATAAAAGAGTGAACTCAGGGCTTTATACAACCACATGTGCTGAAGTGAGGAGAACAGCTCACACCATCCTGTTGTTTGGCTCAACTCTTTAACCATGTGGCTTCAAAATCTTCTGTTGAGTATCGACTTCACGGGGCTGCTCCTGTTTGTTTTTCTTTTTCTTCTGGTAGCAGATTTCCTCAAACACAGGAATCCACCAAATTATCCTCCAGGGCCACTGGGTCTGCCCATTGTGGGGAGCTTCTTCAGTGTGGACAGTAAACATCCACACATTTATTTCAATAAGGTAAACATTGCAATATAAAATCTGTTGCAGGTTTGCTAAATATTTTTGAAATACTTTGCGATGTTTGGTTTTCAAATGCATTTTTGCTGCCTATATTTTTAAAATGTTTAATTTCTATTTTAATGATAGAGTATATAGTCAGCTCAATATCAACAATTGAGGATCAGGATAGTTGCACAATGCAAGCTATAAAAACATTTCTAAATCCTGTTACTTATTTATAAATAATGCACATTTATATAGATTACACTTCATTAAATGTGTTTTTGGCTCGGACATCATACATGTTTCCTTCTGATTTATTCATTTTGGATGTTTGAATCTATACACTGTTTAACCAGGGAGCTTCTCTCTACTGTTGCTGGTCTGGGTCAGTTCTGGGCAGGGCTGACAACCAGTTCAACTGTGCAGTGTTAACGTCAATTGGCTCTGATCTTTATTTTTTGTTTGTTGTTGAAATTTGTGTGAAACAACTGGTGATCCCATTGAAAGTTGTAACCACTATAAACATCTGCTCAGTAGAGAACTGCAGCAGTGCATTTTGGCTCACCACTGTTTGTCCCTCTCTGATGTCTCCAGCTCACCGATGTTTATGGGAATGTGTTCAGTGTCCGCCTCGGCAGGAACAAGATGGTGTTTTTGACCGGGTACAAGATGGTCAAAGAAGCCTTAGTGACGCAAGCTGAGAACTTTGTGGATCGACCATTCAGTCCAATGGCTGACAGGTTTTACTCAGGCACAGGTGAAAAGATGTCTCTTTTTCTTTTGTTTCGTACTCAACACAAACCATCAAGTCCTTAACACTTCCTCTTGTGCATGCTTGTGTAGGTGGTCTATTTCTGAGTAATGGTGAACAATGGAAGAAACAGCGGCGTTTCGCCTTGTCTACCTTACGCACATTTGGCCTGGGCAAAAGTGTCATGGAACAGAGTATCTGTGAGGAGACCCGATACCTGCTGGAGGTGATAGAAAAGGAGAAAGGTGATTTATAAGGATATGATGAGATCATGTGCAGTATAGCAAAGCACTGCATCTTAACAATGAACTCTTCTTCTTCTTTTTCTTCTTCTTCTTCTTCGTCATCATCGTCATCATCAGGTGGACCTTTCAGCACAGCAGTCCTCTTCAACAACGCTGTGTCTAACATCATTTGTCAGATGGTGATGGGGAAACGCTTTGACTACAGCAATCACAACTTCATGACTATGCTGAAGTATTTGTCCGAGGTTCTGATGCTGGAGGGCTCTGTGTGGGGTTTGGTAAGTCAACACGCATTTCAGTTCAATCCTGTTCACAGAGACAACAACAACAACTCTGGTCAAAGGTTGAAAGAAGATTTTGCTAGTGCAAGGCCTTGAAACTGGTCCAGGCAATTGACTGAATGTTGCTGTCAACACAATATCGAAGCTATTTAATCAGGATTTCATCTAGTTTGCTGGAGACTGGCAGAGTCAGTGACAGTCTTATTTAGATTTTATATGTCGGCACTAAACAAAGCTGGAGCCAGGTCTGAGAACCAAACTCACATGGAGCCCCTTCTTTTATACAATTGCAAGCTTTTCTCCTCACATTTTGTCAAAGTTTCTTGCTGTAGAAACTTTCTCATGGAAATATACTCAGACAATCATTCATGTAGAGCAAACACGATGGAAACTAGTCACGGTTGTAAATTGTAGCATAACATTTTGAACACTCACTTACATAACTGTTTTACAATAAGAGTGTATGCTTAAAATAAGAGTCAACAGTGAAATTACATTTCAATTCATTAGTGTAGCCGGTTGTGTGACATTTCCTTATCAACTCTCTGCCTTTATGGACGCTGTAAAAAGAGACTAATGACTCCTGTGCCAGACAAAGGTATTAGATCAAGAATCAAATTTAAAAATGATAGTTCAAGCTTTTATAGTATTACAAAAGTATTACAAAATGCTGCAGCGTTGAACAAGGAGCTGAGGTGACTGGCTTGCAACTCCTGTGCTTTTATTTAAATACAACAACTCTGGTCACTGTTGGTTGAGATTATGGAATACAAAAAACTAGCCACCATTCTCTCCTACACCCAGAACCACCACCACAACAACAAACTGCCCCTGTAACAAACTCATCCATCCATCCTTCTTCTACCGCTTTATCCTCCACATGAGGAGGGGGGAGCTGTGCCAATCTCAGCTGACATAGGGCGATAGGCGGGGTCACAACCTTGAACGCCGGTCCACTGCAGGACCACATAGAGACAAACAACCATTCACTCTCACGGTCAATTTAGAGTGTCAATTTACCTAATCCCCATATTGCATGTTTTTGGACTGTGGGAGGAAACCGGAGAACCTTGAGAAAACACACACACACACAAGGGGAGAACATGCAAACTCCATGCAGAAGACACTTGTTCTGACCAGGTTGCTGCAAAGGCAAGAGTGCTAACCATGACACCAACCGTGTGGTCCAAACTCATGTATCATGACGTTGGTGTGGAGAGTGAGTGGTTTACAAAGCAACACAAATATCAGTCTTCAGTAACATGCATGTTATAGACTTAAGCAGGTGTAGATTATATTATGTGAGCTT
Organism: Solea solea; assembly: GCF_958295425.1. NCBI lineage: Eukaryota > Metazoa > Chordata > Actinopteri > Pleuronectiformes > Soleidae > Solea > Solea solea. Next base: position 3,434,451 of record NC_081142.1, on the reverse strand, counting down.
TTTGTTAAGTGGCTAAAATCTCAGCTATGTCTGTAGTGAGAGCAAGCATCCATGTCTCAGGCTCATCCCTAAATTCAAGATTTTATTTTTTCTTCTATCCACTGTTTTCTTTTGTGTGTTTTTATGTGTAGCTGTATGAGTCGTTCCCTGGCGTGATGAAGCACTTGCCAGGTCCCCACAACACAATGTTCTCCGACTATAACATCCTTAAGGACTTTCTCGGTGAGGAAGTCGAGAGGCACAAGAAGGACCTGGACCACAATAATCCTCGGGACTACATTGATGCTTTCCTCATTGAAATGGAGAATGTATGTGAAAACATACACACAAACTTGTTTCTATATCTTAGTGAGGACACCTCATAAGCATAATGCATTCCCTATATATGCATCTCTGAACAGCACAACAAGTCTGACCTGGGCTTCAGTGAGACCAATCTGATCTTGTGCACACTGGATTTGTTCCTGGCTGGAACAGAAACAACCTCCACCACTTTGCAGTGGGCTTTGGTTTACCTCAACAACCATCCTGATGTCCAGGGTAGGTGACACACTATTGAGTTCACTTCCATCACAGTTCACTGTGCACTTTAAATCCATGGAAATTGAATAATATGTCGCAAAATATGACAAAATTAAAATAAATATATCTGATACACACACACACATACACACATCAATGTTAAGAAATTGCTAAAAAAAAACATGTCAAATAAAGAAGACATTAGAGCCAGTAAGCTTTAGTTTCTGTACATGATATAAAGTGATCACCACATACACACAATGCATTGCCTGTGGATTCCCATCACTTCATCTTCAAGCACGTTTTACAACCAATGATCCTCCATCAACTCTCGAGATATTTGGGGATCTGGTAAAATGTTCTCCTCGTTGCTTGTCCCCAGGGCACAACAGCTGCAATGTTATGTTTTGATCTCTGATCATTAGGTTAGACGACAGATCAAAGCTGACCATGCACAATCTTAAATATTTTGTAATTGCTTTGAACTTCTAGAAAAGGCCCAGGCAGAGATTGACAGAGTGATTGGACAGACTCGTCAGCCCAGTATGGCTGACAGACCCAACTTGCCCTACACTGATGCTGTTATCCATGAGATCCAGAGGATGGGAAACATTGTTCCTCAGAATGGACTCAGAATGGCTGCCAAGGACACAACACTGGGCGGTTACATCATACCAAAGGTACATCTAGCGTATAATGAAGAAATGAGAATGAAAAATGTGAGTGTTGTTGTTGCTGCAGCATCACTTGGTGCTGAACTGTGAGTTGTGTTTTCTAGGGTTCATCCGTAATGCCCTTGCTGACCTCTGTGCTGTTTGACAAGAATGAATGGGAAACTCCAGACACCTTCAATCCTGGACACTTCCTCGATGCTGAGGGAAAGTTTGTGAGGAAAGAAGCTCACCTTCCTTTCTCTACAGGTAAATCAGATTCTTCAAAGTATTTTCCATTATTACATGATGCACTCAGATGCACAATCAGTCATGTTTCCTTATGTCAGGCGGGTTTCAGGTTTCGAAAAATCACACACTCTCACCACGGTGACTCACTTGTGTCTGAGTAACACTCCTCTTCCTTAGCCACAGAAAAATTGAGGATAGCTTTCTGCCTCAGTACTATGGCCTGCTTTTTGTGGACACTTGTGATGTGTGCTTTGCAGAGGGTCCAGCCCGGAGTATTTCTTGACAAAGACACATTCTATGCTTGATGTCCATTGCCTTTGCCAGTAGGTCTGTCCATGAGTGAATCACCATCAACGGTCCACGCCCTCTTGGGGTGCCAGAGGTCGTTGTCGAATTGCTTTTAACCGTTGTTGTCCAACGATTTGGGCCATTTGATCCTCTCTTTCCTCGACCAATGGAATGGGGTTACCGGAAGAGGGTTCACATGGCGTGGCCTCTGGTGCTGGAGCAGCTCAAGTGTGGAGAGATCTTCAGCACTGTGGGATGCTTCCTGGCTGGAGTTCTCCTTCATCTTACCAGACTCTGAGTCTGTGCGCTGCACTTGGGTCGCTGATGTTCCACCTGGACCTGCTCTGACGTTGCTTCAGCCCTCTGGTGCTTTTGCAGATTTTCCCGCATTGATAACTTATTGTGAATTCCTCTCCAGTCAGTGTTGATTGCTTTAGTTTTCTTTCTCGTAGTTGTGTTCCTTGTCCTTGCTGTTATCAGTGAATCCGCCCCGTCGAGTCTCTAATGTCCCAGATGTCCATTGTCTTTGCCAGTAGGTCTGTCCATGCGGGAATCTCACCATCAACCCTTCACTGGGGTGCCCAAGGGGCCTATTCTTCTTGAGAATTTTGTAGCGGTTGCCGGGGTCTTCCTAAACCAAATCAGACTACAAAATGTATCTTGTGCTCTTACACTTTCTGTGTGTGTGTGTTTTTCAGGGAAACGTGTGTGTCTTGGAGAAGGCCTGGCCAAGATGGAGCTCTTCCTATTTTTGGTAGCTTTACTCCAGAGGTTCTCCTTCTCTACTCCTGATGGAGTAAAGCTGAATGCAGAGGGCATCACTGGAGTGACACGAGTGCCACATCCCTTCAAGGTTCATGCTAGAGTTCGCTGAGGTCCTTCTCAGCAGAATCTCACCAAACTGTTTATCAATTCTTTGTAATAAAGTTAGTTAAGTAAAAAAAAAAAAAGTAGATGAAAAATTCATTGTTGGTTTGTGTCATATTTCAAGCCATTAATACTACTGATGCTACTATTACTACTACAACTACTACTAATAATAATGACAACAACAACAACCTTTACTTATATAGAACCTTTCAAAACAGTTACAATTAAATAAAAAAATAAAAGCAATATGGAGATCAGTTAACAAATGAAAGATAATTGAGAGATGTGAGGAGGATGGGACTGGAGAATACAAAGGGGTGAGATGAGAAGGCTTGTTGGGTGAAAAACTTTAACTGTGATGAAGAAGGAAGGGGAGAAGAGGGTGAGACTGAAAGACTGGGCACATACCAGATGATCAATAGCAATACAATTAATTCTATAATTTATCAGAAGCTAAGAATGGAGAAATGTGCCCTGTGATTCATGACCGAAATCTGTCAGCTGCATTTTGGACAAGCTGTACTTCAGGCATTAATTCAGGCATGAGAACCATTTCATGAAACTTAAAGAAAACACTTTTAATGTGTGGCTTGTGGTTGTAAATAACTTTTAAAATTAAAACAATATAAATGTCAAAATCCAGGAATACCATCAAACAGCGTTTTTTTGGCTGTCTTTTATATGCGTCATCATTGTCTCTTTTTGTCTTGTATGTTGTGATGGTGGTTATTTGTGTCACTGCAAATCAAGTTCTCACCTAAAAGAAGAATAAAGTCTCTGAATCTAAAACAGTTCATGAATTTCTTCAGTGAAAATAAATACGCAGGTCCTCAGAATGTGTTTTGTTTTGATTTTTTTATAAGGTGGTCATTGGCTGGGAAAAAAACTTGAGAACCTCTGCAGTGGAAAGCACAATTAGCCTAAATGTATACCCACATTGTTCTGTCACACACTCATGTCATTACACTGTGCATACATAAGGTGTGAGTCAGCTCCAGTACCAGCCCATCATCTCTAACCAGGGACAAATGTGATCCTCATCAGTCATTCGCTCGTCTCGGCTCCAACTCTTGTTCACAATGAGGGGATATCATTTCTTTCTGTGGCTCGACCTGAAGGCACTGCTGCTCCTCATTTTCACTATTCTCCTGTTGGTGTATTTTCTCAACAAAAAGGATCCACCTAACTTTCCTCCTGGACCACCAGCTCTCCCTCTTTTAGGAAACATCTTCAGCATTGAAGTTAAGCAACCTCACATCTACCTGTCCAAGGTAAGCCAAAAGCATCAAGACATAATGTCACGTTGTTTTTCTGATTCTTAAGCTCACTTGAACGATCTGATCACATCCAAAAGAGGAAAATAAATATTCATCAATAATTATTTTCTATATATAAAATCACAGTCAGAGGAGTATTTAAATGTACTAAAATATTTTATTTTCTGTAATATTTATTGTGTAAAACAATGCCCCAAAATACCAGATATGAAGTCATGAGGTAAATATTTTGTGCTGACAAATGTATCTCACCAGAGTCACATGCTTGACAAAAGGCCACTCATTCTCTGCGTCTGCATCCACAGCTTGCTGATGTTTACGGGAATGTGTTCTGCATACGTCTGGGAAGACACAAAACAGTGTTTGTGTCTGGGTGGAAGATGGTGAAGGAGGCTCTGGTGACACAAGCTGACAACTTTGCAGATCGGCCTTTCAGCCCAATGGTGAACAGAATTTATCGTGGGAACTCAGGTAAGTCCCACAAACCTGGGGGTGTTCAAGTCGCGCAGTGAGTGCTGCCTGGTTAAAGTCTGGTTTCTCTCCATCTCAGCGGGTCTGTTCTTCAGTAATGGGACGGTGTGGAGGAGGCAGCGCCGCTTTGCCATGGCCATGTTACGCACATTTGGTCTGAGCCGCACAGAGCAGAGCATCTGTGAGGAGAGCCGACATCTTCACGAGGCAATGAAGGGGGAGAAAGGTTGGCAAAAACAACAGGGAAGACACAAACACTCAAGAAATGACACTGAATATTTAATAATGAATATTGTGTGAGACACAATTCTTTCGGACATATTTGGATATTCCTCCTGCCTACACAGGAACTTCTGGTGTGTTACCACAAGTTGAAGTCACTTTTTATAATATTAAGTCTTAAAGTATATGATATTTACTGTACTTAAGTATGAAAAGTACTTTTCTGATATAAAATGTACTTAGTAAAAGTATTAAAAAAGTAAAAAGTTAGGATAGAGCCATGGTAGCGCAGTGGTAGGGTAAGTTGTCTTTCAATTGGAAGGTTGTGGGTTCAATTCCTGGCTCTGCTAATCTATCTGTGTCCTTGAGCAAGACACTTTTACACACAATTAAAACTAGAAAAGCTTTATATAAATACAAACCATTACTAGCTCTTCTTCTGCTGATTTTATTTGTTAGTAGTAGTAGTAACAAAGAAAGTTGGGGGATATGTAGCGGAGTAAAAGTAAAAGCTGCTAGAAATATAAGTAACAAAGTGAAGTACCGTTAAGTGAATTTAGTACTTAAGTACAGTAATAAAGTATTTATACTTTGTTACATTACAGCACTGCACAAATGTGATGAGTCAAGTTATTATTCTTACAAGCAGTCACAGGACGTTGAACAGTCATTGAGCTGCTCATGCCTCCTCTGCTCTTTCACTTGGATGAAGCCAACAGCTTACTTTGCTCAACTTACTTTGCCATCCAGGGTGTAGAAGCCAAAATACTTCCATACACTGATTTCTATTTACACAGCAAAACACAACGTCACATCCCTGTCTTAATTTCTCTGATGGGCATGAACAGGACCCTCATGTGGAGGATAAGGCAGTAGAAGATGGGTGTGATGTGCTTCTTGGCTGCACGTCTTTGACTGTGGATGTGACAGCCCCACAATGTACTCAGACTAAACACTATTCTATTCTTCTGTTCAGGTGAGCCATTTGACCCAGTGCCCCTCCTAAACAGCGCTGTGGCAAACATCATCTGCCAGATAGTGATTGGGAGACGACTTGACTACAGGGATCCTAACTTTCAGAGGCTGCTGCAGAATCTGACCGAGATGGCATATTTGGAAGGCTCCATATGGGCTCTAGTAAGACATAAGTAATAACACACTAATGTTAAAATATAAAGGTTTAGTGGGTCTGTGCGTGAGGAAACATTAGGCCACATGACGACGGCAATGACAGTGTGGTAGGAAACCTTCTAACAAGGCTCCAAGAATTCTTCTTGACTTCAAAATAAGACAGTTGTAGGTGAGATTGTGTTTTACTTCATTTGGGGGGGGCGATCTATGTCCTTTTTTCATGGCCATCAATAATACACTATATAAAAACAATAAAAAAACATTGCAATCATTGCAACTGTGCATCTCACCCCCTCCTCTTTGTTGTCTTATTAAAGCTAAGTGATGTAGTGATACTGACTACATTGTGTCACTTAAATTAAAAATAAAATAAAAAATAATTAAAGTGATTATACACTTCACACTAAACCCTTATTTGAGACTGGATAGTAGATTTAAATAACTAGAACCACATTAGTTAGTGAAGGCAGTAATTCTAAATTCTAAATGTGCCCTCTGTTGTTTCTATAAACAGCTCTATGAAGCATTTCCAGACCTGATGAGACGTCTGCCAGGGCCGCACAACAACATCTTCAGCAACTTGAAATCTGTGGAGACATTTATCAGGAGAGAGATAGAAGGGCACAAGCTGGATCTGGACCCGAGCAACCCACGAGATTACATCGACTCCTTCCTGGCGGAGGAGAACGTACTGCTCTCATGTTCTTGACTCAAGTCTGTCGTTTTGTGCTGCATATGAAGAGAAAAGCAACCCTGATATGATTTCTCCTTCTGCAGCACAACAGAGGCAGTGAGCAGGGCTTTGAGGAAGCAAACCTGGTTCTGTGTTGTCTGGATTTGTTCCTCGCTGGCACTGAAACCACGTCTAAGACTCTGCAGTGGGGCCTAATCTACCTAATCAAGAACCCTCATATCCAAGGTGGGTGTGTCCTACAAGTTACTGATGATGATGATGATGATGATGATGGATTTTGTACAGGATGAATATCTCTAAGTAATTGATGAGTTTTGGATTTGTACCTGTGTCTGCATGACTTACTTAAAGCAGCAGTGATTTTAGTTGCTGGTGTTATTATTCTGCCTCTGTTTAGTCTTTGTGAACAGAAACATTAACATTATTAACATGTCCTTTATCTGAAAACAGGCTCTGTCAAGCAATACTATCAGATCTGACCGAGGGAGCGTTTGTGTGTATAAAGCATCAGCACAATAAATTTGTCATTGCAATAAAGTAATAAAAAGGTTTCAGAACGTTTCAGAGGTGAACCTCTCTCTGCTCAGAAAACCCAATCATTCAGTGGTTTGATGGGATAAAAGCACCTGTATGAAATCAGTCAGGTCTGATAGTTTTGCTTCACAGAGCCTGTTTTAAAGGGACACAGCCTACAAATAATGTCACATTATTTTAACAAACAGAGGCAGGAAAATAACATTGACAACAAAAAAGTGTATTAACTGCAGCTTCAATTCTTTGAGATGAATGATATTTATTTCACCTCTCAGACGACGTCCAGGCCGAGATCGACAGAGTGATCGGACAGACTCGTCAGCCCACGATGGCTGACAGACCCAACATGTCCTACACTGATGCTGTTATCCATGAGATCCAGAGGATGGGAAACATTGTTCCTCTGAATGGACCAAGAGTGGCAGCCAAAGACACGACACTGGGCAGTTACTTCATACCAAAGGTGAATTCACGAGTAATGCAAAGCAATGGACACATAATGCAGTTGAGCAACACTTGGCACTGCTCCATTTAAAGTCAGTGAAAAATAAATCTGCTATGCCAGTGGTTTTGTTTTCAATGTAATTATTGAAAAACTCTAACTTAATTCAAGCCAAACTATATATTTGAGTTCATTTTAGGAATACTATTTGAATGAATACTCACTCAAATACAATATTTTACTACACGTACTCACCTTTCACTACTTCCAATATGCAAGTTTGTGCTGCGTGCAGTAATCGCTGGTGGCTGAAGATAAAGAACAGATGAGATAACATTTGACACTGTTAATAGCTCACTGATGTTGCAAAGATGTTACGTGCATGACAATCTCAAAGTCAAAGTCTGCCTCTGACATTCTCCCAGCAGCGATCCAGTGAATACGATTTGTTTGTATCCTTTAGACACAAATTGTAAAAGGTTTCTGGTGCTTGTATGGAATCCTATACACGTGTAGTGTATTTAAACAGAAGATGAACACATGTTTTATTATGACAGCACACAGACTTGGTGATGTTAATGTAAAACAACTCTTTAAAAACCTTTATCATGATTTGTGCAGGGAACCTCAGTGATGCCCAACCTGACGTCTGTGCTCTTTGACAAGACTGAGTGGGAAACTCCAGACACCTTCAACCCCAAACACTTCCTGGACACTGGGGGAAGGTTTGTCAGGAGGGAGGCATTTGTACCTTTCTCTGCAGGTAAAACACACATTCAACTAAAAAGTTAAATTCTAAGTCGAGATGAACCCAGGAACGTATTACAAATACTACAAATACAAACTGCAATCTCACCACTAGAATGAGAAGGAAGTGAGAGTCGTGCTTGTTTTGTTTTTTTTCCCCCAGGAAAACGTGCATGTCTGGGAGAAGGCCTGGCCAGAATGGAGCTGTTCTTGTTCTTTGCCAGTTTGTTACAGAGGTTTTGTTTCTCTACTGTGGATGGAGTTGAGCTGAGGACAGAGGGCATCACTGGAGCCACACGCACACCATATCCCTTTAAGATCCACGCCAAGGCCCGCTGAACACTGAGCGCCCTCCTCCTGCAGCCCAAGCTAGAAATGCTAGTGTCACTCAAAGGCATGTGTGTGAAACACTGATGGAGTGGATGCATCTACAGCTCCCTCTACAGGATAGAAAGTAAATGTTTAATATGTAATAAAGTACAGCATGCAGTTTGTTTGCCACAGCACATACTGTATGTGCATTAAGTGAACTATGAGAATAAATAAATAAAATTCAGATTCTTGTGATTTTTACCTACAGCATTTATAAATGTGTCCTGGAGTTAATACAGCGTGTAAACTGCTTCCGTCATCACGTGTGTAAGAGCTGACGAAAAGCCCTAGACTTGTTTGGCCTAAAAGGAATGTAACGTTCAAGAGGAGAGGACATGAACACAGGGCCTTTTCAATCAATAACAAACACAAGGATTCTCACTGAGTGATTTTGAGGAATGAAAACCTGGCAGATGAGAGGGAAACACTGATTTTAGCCACTGAAATCAACAGCTGACCTAATATAATCCACTTCATCTTAAACAAAAACAATCCTAAGAATGTGTTTGCTACTTCATCTCACTAAATGTCACTTTGCAAACCACTCACGACTCACACCAAAGTCCATAGAAACAATCACAAATTTTAGCTGTGTTGTGATGTAAATTCAGATTTTCTCTACAGATGTTGGTGTGGGGGAGTGAACAGTTCATAAAGTGATTTAAACTTTTTAGTTTCCTGATGGACAAGACTGACACAAAGCAGTGAACACATTCTTACAATAGTGTACACTTGAGCTGAAGTAAATTTGATTTTGTTAATTATTATTTTCTTCAACTTACTCTACATAACTGTCCCCACACACTTCTCAGGGAGTGGGCAGTTGCAAACAATGTGCAAAAATGTTTAATACCTCTACACTTTAAACAAACACATTCATAAAGGTTTTATGAGGTCACAGTGACCCATGACCACTAAATTCATTTTGCTCGATGTAATAAAGTGTTACTAAAATAACACAAAAACATCATTGTCATTGTATCCTTTCCTCATCAGTTTGTCATGAATCACCAAATGTTGCAACATCATTTCCTAAAGATGAAAAAAAATCAAGATTGGTGCAGATGAACAAAGCGTACAATATTTTGTAATCATGGAGCTGAGATTAATGTATCCGATTGTGAGACAAGCTTTTAGAAAAATTATTTATTTCATTATTTATTCACAAGAAAAGTAAAATTTTAACCACATAAATTCCTGAAATTGCCTAATGCCTTCCTCTTTTTTTCCAGTTTTACATCACAATGGGACACTTTCGCTCATGTGCTGTGCTGCGTTTGATTGTACGTCTTAAATTTGTATAAATACCACCGTTTATAGATCAACAATCTAGAATCAGCCACTGCAAAAGAAAAACAATATAAGAACCACGACTATGCCCCTTCAGTGTTATTGTACAGCTGCATTTAAGACCCGAGTCGATCAGACACACACACACACACACACACACACACACATGAGTTAGCACTTCTCTTCAGTGCTCTTCACTCTAAAACGTCTCCATGATTAAATATTATACCAACTACACAAATCACAACTCTCAGGTACGGCATGAATCCTGAAGCTGGTCTCAACGTTGGGCTCAAGAGCTGGTGTTCAAATCATGTTCACATTACTTTTGTACAAATTCAGAGATTATAGAGAATCCTACACACTCAATTCATTTTTCAATTAAAGTTTCCATCTAGTGAGAAAGTCCTGGATTTATAATCCTCAAAGGTTGAGGATTTTTACAGCTTTGAGTAAAAGGGCTTGTTCCGTTTTCGTAAAAAAAAAAAAAAAAACATACACGTGACATCTGATGCCTGAACACATTTGGTGGCCAGCACCTAAATATACAGGGGATTTTTCTTGATGTATTAATCTATTCGCTGCATAGTCTGTTGGATCATCTGACGTTTAATTTCATTGTCATTCAAATAACCTTATTTTTTTAAAGCCACATTCATATATTTTACCAGCTTCAGCTCTGAATAAAATCCTTATGTCTCATGTACATTCCATATATATATATATATATATAAAAACAAGGCTAAATTGATTCCAGCAAGTGTTCAGTGGAGCACAGAGCAGTTTGCTTGGAGTCTGTGGTGTGGACAGTGTGTGATGTGACCCAGGCAGTGGGAGAGTCAGCTATGACCACAGGTGAGTGACTTACTGTACACCGTTGAGTTTAATAAGTACTGCTCGATCCCCGTCAGCTAACCTGTGACCACCTTCCTGAGCGCTGAGAGTGGATGTGCTTAAGGTCACTTGAGTGCTCACTTGTAGGGTGGACGGGGAGGATTTGTTTCCCACCCCTTCACTAAATAAAGGGGAGAACATTTGTCTACTTGGAGGTAGTTGCAGGCGCGTTGATGGAAAGGGCCTGGCGTGGCGCGTTTGAGACCTGCCGCTGCTGAGACAGGAAGGACTGGCCAGGAGACAGCATGGATGCTGTGCGGCCGCCAAGGCGTGACTCGATAGCCAACTTCTGAAAGTTCAGACTCTGAGGACAAATAAATAAACAGCATTATGATAATTAAAGCTGTGGTGCCATGTTTTGACTAACTTTGGGTTAATCTCCTGCCTTTTGCTGGTGTTAGCATTTACCTCCCTCCTCTTCGACAAGCTCCAGCAGAGGGGGAGCATATTCAGCCAAAATACTTACTCTTCCCAAGTACAAATATACAGCATTTCATTGACAACAGCTTTACTTTTCTAACAGACAAAACACAAAACTAATCTCATCTTACCTTGTTATACCAAGCTGTGACGATCAGTTTCTCTTCATACTCTCTAAGCTTGGCCTGCTCACACTGACGCTAGGAGGCAAAATAAATCTAGTTGGTTTCAGCCAAACAGTCCAGTTTAATCATAATAAACTTTTAATAAGGACAGTTGTAATTCTCAAAATGAAAATTTACTTCTAGGTTGAGAATGTGCTTGTCCCGGTCTGCCAGCGTGTTCCTCAGAGACTGGATCTCTGCAGTGGCTGGATTCAGTTTAGGGTCCAATGCTCGGATCACCTACGGTTGAGGATACAAGTATTCGCAGTGTGAAACTTGGTGATATTCATTATCCTGCCTCCGTTTGGTCTTTATAAACATTTGTATGCTTCATCCTTCATCTGAAAACCGACTCTGTCAACCAATACTATCAGAGGGAGTGTTTGTGTGTATAAAGCAGCAGTGCAGGGATGGTTGGGGACAAGAAGCATTTAAGTAAAACTGCCTAACGACCAGCACTACTAGCACATTGTTGCTGTTGCTGTCTTTATATAAAACAAATCGTCGACACAAGACCTTAACACTACTTTACAGAGAAACACAGTAAGTCGAGTGGAGCTGATAGACTTTATCAGCATTGTGAGAACTCCTGAGAACGATGTGAATGCATTTAAACACAAGACATTTGTTTATATTTTTAAAGTTACACACTATAGTTTTAAAATAGTGTCGCTAACACAGCTAGAATTAAATGAAACCATAAAAACCGAGTCCCTCACATTGCGAGCTTTCTCCAGGTACATTTTGTACCTCTCTTCCATGGCCCGCATGTCATCGTCCTTCTTCTTCAGAGCAGCCATCAGCTCATCCACCTTCAAAGCTAAAGACGCACAGTTATCATTGTGCGGTTTCACTGAAGTCATGAAATGGTTGTGTGTCTCTGCATCTGATTTGTGACTCATGGCTTACAGGTCTGAGTGTGGTCAGGCTGAAGGTCCTCCAGCAGCTCTTTCTTCTTCATGATTTCATCCTGAGCCTCGTTCAGCTGGACCCTGAGAAAACAGAAGCCCTTTCTTTACTTCCCTCTGCTTTGTTTTGTCTCTCTCAACTTGAAAATCGCTGACCCGAGACTGAAACTTACATGTGCGCCTCCAGTTTCCGCTTTAGGTTTGACTGAAAAAACAAAAGGAGGCTTTTAAGTATCTGCAAATACCAAGGCTACATTGTACTGCAGAGAGAGAACAGAGTATACTGTACACTAAAGAGGATTAAACACTGCAGAACTTTTGGAAACTAGTTTGATAGTTATGTTTCATCTGCAGGAGAATCATGTCTATTAAGGGTCTTTAGGGTCTAAATTTGTATCAAGTTTTGACTGAAAATATAAACCAGTCTTTCTTGCTTGACATCATCTGACACTAAAGGTTTAACTCTGCCAGCCCTTTTCTCTGTTAGTGTTCCATTGCCCGCAGGAACACTCACATCGTCTGGTTTGGCCGCCTGACTCTGCAGAGCCTTCTGGAGGTCCTCCACCTGTTGCTGCAGCTCACTGATCCGCGCTCGGCTCAGTCTGCAGAACATAGAGAGAAGAAAATGGAATCAACTCACTACAATAACCAAAATAACCAAGTTAAAATGCATTTTTACACTCAAAACATAGGTTCAACAAAACCACTCCTCACATAAACGTTCCCATCTTGGCTAAAGTAAGCCATTTATTTCCTTCTTTTTTTTTTTTAAAGGGGAAAATGTATCTTAACATAATTTCTGGGAATATATTAAAAATAATATTTAATAGTTTTACTCATTAACAGTATAAGCTGTCAAGAAATTACATTATTCAGTAGTATTTCGAAGGAAAGCTTTAAGTGTCTACACCTCATCAAACTTGTAGACTATCAAATAAAAACCTACCAAAGGATCTTTGAAACATTTTAGTAGACATATGATTTTTTTTTCCCCACAATGCTCGGTGATAGTAGGAGAACTCAACCTCCGCCTCATCCATCAGTTGCTGATTTACAGAGTCAGACACTGTGTTCACCTGTTTTCTGTATCCAGTTCACTACGTGTCTTGTGTGCCTCCTCCAGCTGACACTGCAGGGCGGCGAACCTCTCCCGCTCGCCTTCCTCCTGCTGCACTCTCAACATCTTGTTCTCATGCTGCAGCCTGATGAACTTCTCTCTGAACAGTCACACAAACAAAGTCACTGCTAAAGCAGACACACACACACACACACACACACACACAGGAGCAGAAAGGAAAAGCATATTTTATAGTGTAACAAGTGTCTCTTACCTGTACTCAATTGGTATCAATTCAGCCGCCAGGTTATCATGGCTGGGGCTGCTGGAAGATAGCATCCCTATAAGGAAGATGGAGCTTTAGAATATCCAAGTGGCAAGGACTGTGTTCAGATTACCAGCCCCATTGTTCAATCTGATTTATTACAAATCAGATTTGATAGTTCCCGTTCAGTGTCTCGGGTCTAAATGTTCCTTTTAAAGAAACTACAAATGTGCACACAAACAGAAAACGCCATATTAATGAGACCATGCAGTACTGAAGTGGGAAATATAGATAAGGTCTATCTTTAAATTAAAAAAACAGAAGCTATCACAGTAAATTTGGGGGTGAGATTTAGCGCTAGAGGATGACACTCGGAGTCACTTAAGCCTGGTAATCTGAATGTTTCCAAGAAAACAATGAGGTTTATGTTGTTTGCAGAGAAATACCTGCTTGTGAGAGCTGGTGCTGTTGAGCCTGAGTGCATCGCAGCTCCTCGTTGGTCTCCTTTAGAGAATCTCTTTCTATCATGACTCTCTAATGGAGGGGATACAGATTTTAGAGTGAAATCTTTTTGCCATTTCTTTTACACAACATTATAACAGGTGCCGCACCTCTTTCTCCTTCATCACAGTTTCGTGCTTCTCCTCAAACTTTTTCATCTCAAAGGCGAGGTTGTCTGCTCGCCTCGATTCCTCAGACAATTTCTTGTGTAGCTCCTGGACCTGGAAAAAGGCATAGAAACGAAGCATCAACAAAGACATGTTTCTATTATCACGTCATGCTTGTTTTTAATAAAACCTTTACACTGGTTAGGAGTTGGGAAAAAGAAGTCTCCGTTTTCATGTAGTGCTTAGACCTGGATGCAACACTTAATACATTCATCCTAATAAGAGGAGTTTCAGAATAAAGTGACTTCAATCTATGGTTCCCCTTTGGGTTCTACCATTACCTGTCGCTTGTACGTCTCGAGCTGAGCGCGGGCAGCGTTGGCCTTGCGGAGCTCCTCCTCCAAGCTGACAGTGTTTTGCATGTAGGTCATGTTGTTCTCCTCCAGCAGCTTCATCTGCCTCTTCAGATCACCCAGATTCTCCAGTTTACGCTTGTATGTTTCCACCGAGGCTTCCAGTATTACCACTCGATCTGAACAGTTCCTGTATGGACACAATGTCATCACACACATAAGGAACTTTAGGAACACTTGGAAACATGATGCAAACAACTCGTCAAACTCCATGGAACTATCATCATCATCATCATCCATCTATAAATGCACGGAATGTCTGTCCGTCTGTCTGACCTCATAACATCCAGCTCGTCTTTGAGAGCTCGAGATTCTTCCGCCAGGCCTGTGAGCTCGTCATTACGGTGCTGAACCTCAATCAGCTGCTTCTCCAACTCTTCGCAGTGGATCCGGTAGTCGTCCTTCGCAGCCTCCAGTCTAAAGGATGTGAACGATACACATCGTTAATGAGTCCGTCTCGAGCCTTACAAGGTTTATGCAGAAAGTGATAAACCTGAAGTTCTCCTCCTGTAGAGTCTCCAGTTGCTGTTGTAACTGATTGTGCTTTTTTCCTGAGGGCGTGCTGGGGTCATCGAACGTGTCCAGCTGATTGGCCCGGTCAGTTAGGACATCGTTCTCAGCCAATAAGCTGTTTCGTTCCTCTTGCAGTACAGCCACCTGCGTGGGTTCAACAACATATTATAGCCCATTTCACAAGTGAGAGTTTAAAGTTAATGTTAAATTGCTCTTTGGTCGGTTATTTCATGCAAAGCAGAAAATTCACATTTGAGATCAAAAGTTAGAGTCGTCAGAAAACTCTCTTCCTTTCCCAGCTGTTAAAGCAAACAGTGCAGTTTATCTAGCAAACATGTTAATACACGGTTAGTCAGTTAGCCTGAATTATATTTTATCACCAGACAATGGTCCATCAACGTGAGATTAACTTGTGATTGTTTAAAAGTCGTACACGTCTTTAAACTAGACAAAAATCACCCATATGACCAGTGTGTGAACTGCTCATAGAGACAAAATATTTACATTAATGTTTCTGAAACAGACTTGTCTGAAACTGATTTTTGAATTTATAAGCTCATATAAAACAAAACAATTATATACGAGCTTATAAAATTATAACTGAAAGCTGATCGAGAATAATATTCAGCACATCTTCTAAGTTCAGCTCTCCTCTTTTAAGGACCATTCTTTAAACCTAAAACAAGTCAAAGTTGCATTTTGAAATAACGTGATGCTGCTTTCACCAATTAAAGGAGAGGTTTATTATAATTAGGAATAATAATTACGCCAAAAATTAAAAACAGGACGCCAATCAGTCCATCTGTTAGCCGAGTTAGAGTCAACATTTGGTTAAAATGTGTTTAGTTTCAACCATGTTGGACTTACCTCGCAGCAGCGAGAGATGAGCGAGACTGGGGACAGAAAAAATCAATCTGTCGAGAGTCCAGTGGAACAGATGATCAGTGACTATGCTGAATTGTGTCTGTGTGTACAGTGCACAGAGAGGCCCACAAGCAGTGGCGGAGCGTGGGCCGGTTGCTACGGTGGGAGCCAGCAGAGCCCAGACTGTTTGATCACAGTCCTTCTGCCACAGCAGCTCCCAACAATGGACCCAAGCTTTAGAGCAAATTACACAACCTTTGTTTGTGTGTGTGTGTGTGTGTGTGTGTGTGTGTGTGTGTGTGTGTGTGTGTGTGTGTGTGTGTGTGTGTGTGTGTGTGTGTGTGTGCATGCTACGTAGTCACCTGTATATCCAACTCTTGACAGCGTTGGGCTAGAGCTTCCTTCTCGGTTAATAGTTCAGCTAGATCCTCCTGGGCTTTTTTTAACTGGACACATGAAGGAAAGCTAAAGTAAGAAACGTGCACACTCACTTTCACCCACCGCAGAAACTGGTCCTGCAATTATATACTAACTAAACATGTATAAAGATCTGTGGCGAAAAGGACCATTTTCCAGGTATAGTATGAGAATCACAGTTGTTAAGAATATTATCAGTAATGGCAGCTTAATTAGCACAATCTAGTATATGTAGTAATGTAGTAATAACACTGACCTGCTGTTCTACGTCCCCTGACAGTTGTGCTCCAAACGGGGCCATGGTCTCTTTATTCATGAGCTGGAAAGAAAACGTGTCACTGGGTTTATTTTACACACTCATTAAAACAAAGCTGCAACGTTACTCGTAAAGGAACAACTGCTCGACCAGGCTTTTCTGTACATTTTCACACGTTATTAAAGTTATTAAGTGGGGCTGACCTCCTGGATGGCCGTCATGACGACGTGCTGCACAGACTCCTCCAAAGTCATGATGTTCTGAATATATTCTGTCAACACAGTGAGAAAGACTCATGAAATGGAGTTAGTTCACCAAGATCGGCAGCAGGTGGCTCTAAATTCCATGTCACCATAAACAGAGAGCACCATGGTGACATTTCATTGTTGCTTCAAGTTATTATTGCAGTAAGATTTGCTGCTACATGATTTCTTTATACTGTCTTTTAAAGCTGCCTTTAAAACCCACCTAATACACAAGCAGTCCCATACCTTGTTTATGCTCACATCTGACAGCACAGCCCAGTATGAGCTGCAGTAGCTTCCCGAGGTGCACTGGGTCTGAACGCTCTGCAACCAGGGCCAAATCTGGCAAAGGGAAGTTTGTGATCTCCTGTCCCAAGACCTGATGGGGCAGAGCAAGAGATAAAAACATGCTTAAAGAGTGACTGTGCTACCATTTTGAGTGCAAAGTGTTGACACTGCCATTTTGACATGTCTGAGCAGGAAAAGCACAGGTGTTACTCATCATATCAACAATGGCTCTGCTCAGTTCATGCAAGTCAGAGAGGATGACATTGAGCATGCAAAACAGAAGCAACATGGGTATATATAGAGTAAATTAAACATCAGTCTCAACAAAAATTGAACATTAAAAGATGTATAAAACATATATACATAATAAAATAAATAAATAAAATAAAAGCACTGAAAATAAAATATCATAAAGATATTATATTATCAGGGACTTCACAATATCTCAACCATAATTTACCATAACAAATAGAAACATTACTGGGTTTCAGTATTTTTTCTTTATGCATTTCACCTGGGGCTTTGCATTATTTCAACTCCCACAGGCATCGATTCAACACAAACAGCCGACTCCTCACACTTGTTTTCTTCTGGTCGCTTAGAAACTGAGCCTACCTCATTATAATAATCAACCACCATCTGAAGGATCTTCTTCAGGTTGTTCATCTGAGGAGATCAGACAAGAAATGCTATGAACTCACTTTGTAGAGGAAGAGTTCACATTTAAAAAGCGTCAAATGATCTGTGGAAAAGACTAATTAGGGAGGAAAAGAAGTAGATTTTGGGAAAAGGTTCAGGAAAATATGAATACAGAAGTCAAAATGAGCATATAAAAAGGAACAGTGGTTCTGGTTTGGCACAGCTTGACTGTACCTTCAATCTCCAGTTACCCTCAACATCTGTTTTGATACGACCAAGCCATCCATCAGAAAACCATGCAGGGTCTCTGCAGCGTACACAACAGAGACACACACAAAGACATCAGTCAAAAACAGCTCTCTGGCTTCTCAAAAACATAAAGCAACAAATAAATGAAAAGCATTACTCTTTGAATTTTGATGTTCAAAACCTAAATATCACACAATACGAGTTTTGGTGCATGTTTTTTAGGGTGGAATGAGTGCAGCTCATCAGCGAACACAAAACATTTATCCTTAGCTTTGCTGACAAACAACGCTAACAACAAAAATCACAACATGGAGCAGACTACAAGTTTCTGTAAGTGTGTGTGTGTGTCCTCACATCTGATGCAGTGCCTGTGACATTGCTGATCCAGTGGTCAGTTCCTCTATTGTCGTGCAGGGTGCAGGAGTGTTAAAGGTCTGCAGCTGAGAGGCAGAAAACACATCATCATCATCATCATCATCAGCATCAGCATCATCATCGACTGGTCAACAGTTCACAGAGAGGACAAAAGCTGCAGTTGTACACTTAATTCACTCGTGTTTCTCCACAACACTGTAGCTGTGCAGGGATGCAGAATCATTTTTTAAACTACCACAAAGAGAAAGTAAGAGAAGAGAGTTGCTCAATGTAAAAAAACAATCTAGAGATGGTTAAGAAACTAACACCCAGGTGAAAGAAAAGTACACATGTAAATAATTGATGTAGCGACGGTGTAAGATTAAATCTCTTATTTCCTTGAGCAACAATTGCGGTGTTGTGCACACACCCTAATGTTTACACTGAAGGGCTGTCATATAGAGTTGTTAATCCAAATCCAAGGAAATGAAAGGAGCAGGTGTTAGCTTGCCGTGTCACATTTAAGTAGTTACATAACAAACAAAAATCCAAAGAGCAACCTTCCACAAATACCAGTTAACAGGATTAGCACTCTCAATCCACTGAGGATCGATTGTAAGTCGTGGGCCAATTCCAACTGTCCCCCACATCGTATCAATTTGAACTTTAGCTCCATCATTTTTGGCAAGGAAGCCCTGAGATCTGTGTAGAGCAAAGGGGGCGTGTCCAAATGAAATCACGTGACTGCCCCGTTTAATGATTCGAGTTGCCGAAAAAGGCTTAGGAAATACAGAAGTGTACTGTGTGATCTGAGGCGATTATCGTTGAGGATGGCTATTCCTGAATAAGAATTAAAAAAAGCACACCTCTCCCACTTGATCACATTGACATCAACTATGTCTCAGTCACACAAGCACTTCCTGTAACACACACACATTTATATCTGTATATATGTAATACGACAGTAGGACTGCCATACGTCAAATGACCAGTAGATGTCATCAGCCATTTGTGTCATCAGCCTTTTGGCAAAACAACTGGCAGAAAAGATTTTACACATTCACAGGGTTTCATCTCACCATCACAAGCTCTCACTTCAAAATGTGAAATAACAAGTATATTTTTATACACTTATAAAAACATAATTATGTACCGTCTGTTCAATTCCTATCAATAAATCTTTAGAGTAAGTAGAACTACTAGAAATACTAAGAAATAAACTTTGATATGTATGTGGGGGGGTATTGTGGTTGGTTTTTTTCCCACATGGGGCTCTAGATTTCTAGCAGCGCCCCTGCTGCTGTACGCCAGGAGCAGCTCCTCTCGGAAGTGACAATAATATACTTCAAATAAAGCTGCTCTGTTAAGACGAAATAGTATATAGTAGCTTCACCTTCCGTTACCGTGAGTGCTCTGCTCCATAATTCCCTCATTTTCTCTCAAACTAGCGAACTGTGTTTCCGCAGAAACCTCGGCCCCCACCACCTACAGACAGACAGGTAAAGAAACTGCCATCGCTTTCTCACGCGACGCATTCACACTCACCCAAATTATCAGGCTCTCGACCAGAACCGTTTTGGCATCGTCCATTTCTTCCATTGAAGCTAAAATATCGAAATCCACCTGTCAGCCAACCGCTTCCGCTCCTATCTGCTGCATTTGACCTCACCTGCTGCTAAGAGGTGGATCAGCGGCGACAATTACGCACGCAGAGGACTCGCAACGGCGGTATCGCCACAAACACGACGTAACGTGTTCGAGAATGGCATAGCGTCTTTACCTTTTAACGTTCAATTTGTTTGAGATTGATTGGACGAGATAACGTGAGTAGGAGGAGAGTTTCATCCAATCAGCGTCGAGACTCGTGATGATTGACGGCAGTTAATCCCTGCTTCAGCCAATCAGCGTAAAGAAGATTTGGTTTCAGAAAATATGTAATATATGTTCCATGTACTATATAATCTGACCTAATCTATTAATGTCAAACAATGAGGTAAATAATAAACATTGGTCAGATATTGAGCAGTAATGTAAAGTTATAAATAGCTAATTTTGACGCATTGTAATTGTTTTATGGTCTTTTACAGTTTTATTTTTCATAACTTGAAAACAAATAGATTAGAATGCGTTATTTCAGCAATTAGTGATAGAGAGCCCAATTCCTTTCCTCTTGGCCATGGGCTGCTATAGATATACTAGCTGTAAAATACACAAAATAATAAATAAATATATAGATAAATAAATTACTTTATTATTATTTGACATCCATGTAATAGAGTAGACATATGGAGCTGTGTAAGATGCAACTAATTACTTAAAAAAGTTGCTTTTTTTAATCCATATTCGGTGCACACAAATAAATCTCCAAAAGAAACACATTTCTAATAAAACAAACAAAAAAAAATTGTTTTACTCTTTCCTTGTTTGTTTGCCAACACAAGTGGCAGCAGTTTCCCATCAAACATAAAATCTTTACTGCAGATGGTTGTACGTTTTACTGCGTGAGCTAAATCAAATACTAGAGAGAGATAATCCTGCAAAGTCAGAAACGGAATACAGCTGGAATGTGAGTCCTAATTTCAGACCTGTTTCTTATCAACACTGTTCCCACTCAGGTGCTAAAACCCCGGCAGTGTTCAGGCTCCCTTGTGAAGGTTAATCATTGATCATGAACACAATAAACCTGCTCACGTTACCCATTTATAATTCTCACGTGAGTTTGCGCGTGTATTTGAAATGAAGTGAAGTGATTTGGTCCTGTTCAGTCAAATACAAAAGTTTGGTCCATAATTTCCTGTGAAATCTGTGAAGTGTTTTCTGTTATGTTCTTGTCTTTTGTAAAATGTATGTGTTTACCTCCAGGGCCACCGTATAAAACCCTGGGCAGGTGTATTTGCATCAGCTGCAGCTGGATTTTTACACACGTGTCGTGCAGGATCGCCCACATGAGAGACCCTGACCCTCATGACTGATGGCTGCTATTTTTAGATGACCTGGACCACAATGACTCCCTGCCTTTGGCTCCTATCAGAGGTGAGGTGAAGGACCTGCGTGGGATCAGGTGCCAAGATATTTCATCAACATACTTCTGTGTGGAGACATCACTTACTGTCAGATACTGTGAGACATTTCTGTTTGTTGTTGGTTTGTTCAAATAAAGGACGTTTGCTTTGGATTTATTTGCTGCGTGTGGAGTCATTTGGGCAACTCCTGACTTTAAAACTAAAAAAAAAGTGGTACAGCATGAGAATGATATTTTAAAAACCTGTTAAATAGGGTGGAACAATTAATCGAAATCTTTATCAATATCGCTATACGGCCTGCTGCAATTTTCACATTTTAGATTAATAAATATTGTCCTGGCCCATACACGTCATATTCTACAGACTGAAAAAACGTATTTGTTTGTCACAGATAACAAATGAAAATGAGAGTGAAAAGTTCCATTCTCATTCATCTCGCAATCGCAATTTCAGTCAAAATAATCACAATTAGATATTTATTCAAAATCGTTCAATAGAGTATGATTGGCCTCCTCTCTGTTACTGCCTCTGTCAGCAGCCACTGACGGACTTATCTCTGAATAAGACATTATTCAGATTATGACATCTACATAATTTGAATATTCCATTCATGTTCCTACTCTGTGTGTCACAGAGCACAGTCTGATTACGCCTCACTTCTACTGCTGTGAAAACTCACCAATTATGAATGAATAACCATAACAATCAGCAACTATTTGGATGAATTATTTATCATTTGAGTGGGGTTTTATAACAGTACTCTTTTTTTTTATTAGATTCTGATTTCAGATTCTCAAATGATTGACATCAAGAACCTTTATTGGAGATTTTCCTCACTTGATGTCTAAGGTTAAAGGGTGGCACTTGCTCTACAGACTGTAAAATCCTTTGAGGCAAATTGTATATGTGATGTCGGGCTATATAAATTAAATAGACTTAACTAATTAGAACAAATATACAGTCAATTAAATAAATAAATACTAATATATAGTATAAAGACTTGTATGTGCTACTGTGAATGTGTTATACTATGAATATGAATGTAATTATTATACAATAGAAATGTAAACATATATATATAATTAAACAGTATTAACATAATGTTTGGAAAACACCAATCAGCATTTTACGCAATTGTCTGCCTATCAGAAACAAACAATAACAAATAATGAAGGTTAGTCGCAGGCCATGTCTTAATCTTATTATTGCTTATTCTGAGGATGACCTTATTCAGATGAAGGTTATCGCAAAAGGCCGTTTATATGGCAGAGACTTATTCACTTATCTTAATAGGGTTGAATTTGGAACGGTGTTGACCAGGTAAACACAGTGAGTGTCAGTGACGGCTACGTGCATTTCACAACTGATGCTTTATCAACAGAGAGGAGAGGAATAATGTGAAGTCGAGTAAATGATCAACAAACTGGGGTCTAACCTACTTAGACACAGCGTGGCTCTGGGTCTGATCTTGTGGTAAATCATGTGACACAGAGAGTTCTTCACTGACCTCACCAAAGTGACAACGATGTTGATCTTAAACCAAAGACCTCTACACGAGAAATTCACCACTGTCTGTTGAGAAGTCTGTGCACAGGTTTGACCACAGAGAAGTGAGCGTTCCCTTTAAGCAGGAGGACGAGCTGATATTGGAAGTTGTAGTTGATCATTAACAGGGAGTTGATTTATGTCGCTCAGTGATGCAGCCAGGCAGCATTTCACGTCCCTCGAGCAGACAGTGACTCAAAGTATCTGCCGCTTTTTCTAGTTCAGCGATGCAGCCGCACCTCAAATCTCAGTCCAGGTGAGTCTCACTTTATTACCTCTGTCTGCGTTTGTTTGTTTGTTTGATTAGAACATGGACAGAATTGTGCTCATTGATCTCATTGAATTGACCTGAAAAACAAAAATACTGTCACTTTGAAACAAAATGTACTGCTCCAAAAAAAAATTTGAAGTTCAACAAATTAAATATTTCAACTGAAAATATTATAGAATCCTTTCGACCACATTGTCAATTTGTTGTATAATTTCTTTTTCTCTGTTTAAATTTTCTGTTCTTTCTCTAATACATATATTTAGAGAAAGAAGTACTTTAAGTACTGTATATGATAACTGTAAAGTTTAAAGTAAGAGTAAATGGGAACTGCATCTTCAATACTGTTAAAAATGGTCGGCTAAAAATCTAAATAATATATGTCTCTATTTATATGTAGTTAAACAAGGTAAAAAATTACACTACGATACCTGTATGGTATCAGTGTGGAAGTAATATTATGGTAATATTTCTGTAGTATAACCTGGAAAGATGTGTAACATAATGTGTAACGTTAATTACCAATTTTAATTTCTACATATTTTATTGTGAAAGTGTTGCATTTTATTGTGAAGGTGTTGCACAGATGGCATCCTACAGTAATTCTCATTACCAAGCTATAACCGGGATATTACTTTGGAAAGGACATTGTATTACTGTAATATGATTTCATTATTACCACATTATTACCATTGTTATAACCAAGCTGGATATTGCATCATAAATAAGATGGTACTATCATAATATTACCTTCATATTGTGACCATGCTGTCATGTAAAGAGATAATCTATACAAAAACAAATACAAACAAAACCTCTCCAGGAATGAAAAACTCAATTCAAACGAATTCTTGCAAGTGCAGCAGTTTTAAGAAAATCGTTGAGGCATTAGCTGATATCATCAGCTGATATCGTGTATTTAAAAGTGTGAGTTTTATCAGTATCACCATGTCATGTCACGTTGCAGACGGGACCGTCTCCTCTCTGAGGGGTCAGCGGGTCAGCATCACCTCGGGTCACCCGGGTCATCTTTGCAGTGTGCGCCAGAGCCAGAGTCGATGTCAACGTGTCTGAGCTGCCACAAGGTGAGAAGGTCACTTACAAATCACACTCAGTTTCTAAGATTAATGTATATTACATAAAATGTGCAATAATCCTATGCCAAAAGACAAAGAATAAAAGTAATAACGTAAGTTTGTCAGTGTGATAAACCAACTTATTACACTTCTGGTGTAGTATGTAGAACACACACAGGAGTCCCAATACTACATTGTACCATAGCTTTCCACTTTGTTCTTCCTTCGGCCAATTGTCATTGTTGTCCTTCTTCCAGGACGTCTCTTTAATTGATCGTCTTTCTATTCTTCTCATGTCTTCAGGAATCTGCAGAGTTAAGTTCATCCATAAGCCATCGAGACTCACACTGTCCTGTTTGCCTGCAGACGGCCAGCTTCCCTGTCCAGACCAACTGTGGCCATTTGTTCTGTGGTACGACATTACAAACACACACACACACAGAACCTTGTTTTTATATCTCACTGAGGACACATCTTAGACATCAACCAGGACCAGACAAAATGTCCTCACTCTCTAGGTTTTTTTGGTCCTCACAAAGGTGCACAAACAGACACACAGACACAGGCACGTGCTACTTCAGCCGTGTCAATCAAGTCACTTGTCGAGAAGACGTCCAAATGCTAAAACCTCCGTGTGAATTGAAATACAGCCAAGTGTTTGTCATGCACTGTAATAGAAGAAAGGAAAAAGTGTGATTTGTGGATTGATGGATTGATAGATACTGTAGACATTATGGCTGTTTATCTAAAAGGTTCTTTTTTTGGGATCGTGGTCTAACCTTATCGTTATCTGTCACTGATTACAAAGCTATTTTTATTCCTGCACATGCTTATCTTCCCTTTAACCCCAACCTACTGCAGTTATAGTACTGCACCCGACCAACTCACCTGTGTTTGAAACCCAGAGCCTCTTCCTCACCCTCCATTACTCGATGTAGTCAGTGATGAAATACTGCATTTCAGAAGAGTTTGGGGCCCACAGCCTTTGGGCCCTAAATCAAACTCGACAAAAAAATACTTGATTATTAGAGAATTGGTCTGACTGGATTCTTTTAAAATACTACTAAATAACAGGGAGACAGGGAGGTTCTGACTGACTCACTTTACCTTGTTTGATAGCCAATCATTATGTTTATTTTGAGGTTTTATGATTCTGCATTTTATTATTTCCTGTAAATTAATACTTTAAATGTTGATGAATACTTTTGTTAGAGACCCTCTTGGAAAAGAGATGTTTAATCTCAGACAGTGAGACATCTCTGGTTAAAGATAGGCTAAAAATACATAATACTAGTTGATTTTACACATTTGTTATTGTGCACTGAAGTGTAAATTGTTCCGATTAATGTGTTTGACTGTGCAGCTCCCTGTCTGATCAGCTACTGGAGACACGGGTCATGGTTGGATGCTATCAGCTGTCCTCTCTGCAGACAGAAGGTACAGTACACAAACATACATGATCCAGTGTAAACACAGTCTGAACAGTCAGTTCAGAATGACTGTGAACGTGGAGTAAAAAAAATAACTCTTCCAGGTCAGCGTGCTGTGCCATCTCTTTAACGAGAGTCGATCAGACCGACAGTCGAAGGAGGTTCTCGGGGAAATCACAAACTACAACAGACGATATTCTGGAGCTCCAAGACGGGTCAGTAGCTCATCTGTCCTTCAGGTCTTCATGAAAATGTCATGGTCGTTATCAGAAACGAGTCATTCCACAGTAAAAGTGCTTCTTCTCCACTCTTCACCTGTCTGGTTGTGGAAAAGTAGAAGAAGAAAATAAAGAAAAAGTGCAACACACGTCAGCTTCTCCTTTTAATTTAGTCCACTATAGAAAAACATTAACATTACTGATGTAACTTGGGGAAAACATTTCGATTATATTATAATCTAAATGTCTAATCTAATCTAACCTATATAATAAGATTGATGCCCCATCCAATCCAAATCCATATGGAGCTGGAGTGTGCAACACATTCTTCCTGTTTTTTTCCTACTTTTACACAATCGGACTAGTGAAGATAAGAGAAGAGGGAAATTCACTGCTGAAAGACTTGTGTCTGATAAGAAAGTTTGTTTCCAGTAACCAGACCTCTATTAAGTTCCTTCTGTTACAGGGAGTGTAAAAGTGTCTGACGCATATATGTGTAAAAAAATAAATAAATTCAGCCTTGAATGTAACATCAGATGAGATCATAGGAAAGACAAGAACCCCTGCTTTGTTTCCCATTACAATACATTTGGTAACAGTAATACCTGGCATTTACTAGACTGCTGAACAGGACTGACACACCTAGTTGCCTGACCTTGAATGAGTATTTTCACTGAAATAAACCTGATTTATTTCAGTGCCATTGACAAACACAGGTGATATCAACTCCAAAAGCCAGGTTCCTGCTATTGCAATGTGCCGTATCATCTACCCTGTCCTCTAATGTTTGTTGGTTCGATTTCCTGACATGAACTCTTCTCCTCATCACTAACAGGTGACAGACTACCTGTGTGATGCTCCTCTCCTCCTGCAGTTACTGGCTCGTGGCCTCGGTGCAATGGGAGGCCTCGTGTGGCTGTTCTTCTTCAGAGTGGCTCTCTGCTGTGTGGGGACAGTGGTGTCCATCTCTTCCTCTCCTCCCCTGGACACAGAGTCCTCGTCGTTGGCCAGTCCTCTGGAGACAGACCCCTCCCTCTGTGGACTGCTGGGGGTCCTGGATGACCTGGTGGTCGTCATCCTGCTCCTCATCTGCATTATCAGCATCAACCGGCAAATGGTGTCAGAGAGGGAGGGACACTCTGCGAACCCCACAGCCTCTCAACGAGTGGTGGGGAACTCACTGTAGAGAGACAGATGCAGCTGTAGTGTCAGTACAAGCTGTTCTACAAGGACTTGTATTGGATTTCTTCCTTCTGGCTGCGGCTAGTTGGATCAGTGGACGCAAGAGTATCAATAGTGTCAGAGTATTTAAGAGTCAAGATGTCAAACTGTATCTCAGCCTCTCCACTTGTGTTTACAGAGCCTCTGCTAGAGTGAAAGGATATCTGCAACAAGATGTTGTGCAACATGGTGTTTCAGCTTTGCTGACAAATCCCCAGCACTTAAAAAGGTCCAGTGTGTACTATTTAGAAAGGGTTTATTGAAAGAAATTCAATATACTATCCATAAGCATGTTGCACAATTACTTTAAACTAAATTCTTTTGATTTGCTTAACCTTAATAGTAACCTTTAACATGACAAGGTCCTTACTTTACAGAGGCTGCCATCTTGCATCACCTCGTTTCCCTGTATTTGTATATATTAGATAGAAATTTGAATGTCTATGGAATTAATATTTGATACTGAAACAATAGTTTTTAACCCCCCCCCCCCATCTTAAAAACTGTCCAAAGTGTCATTTCACTCCTTAACCTGGGCTACAATTATGTCACACAAAAAATGTGAGTTAATGCAGTCAAAATAATTTGCCTTTTTACAGTGTGAATTTCATGTTATGTGTAAATAAAGAATATTTATTGCTTTATGTTTGTTATTTTTATTAGCATGTTCTGTTTCAGTAGTGCAACACTGATGATGTCAGCAGCCTGATTGGTACATTAGTTCCATAAAAATACAGTGATTGCCAAAATGAAAGTGGTGGAATGTATAAGAAGTCAAGAAGAAAACAGTGTCAAAGTCAGAGTATTACAGAAGATAAAAGTGTAAACACCAAGTAACTGAGTGAGTTCACACTCACTCAACAGAGAAAATACTATTTTGGCAGCACCAGAGTTTTAAACAGGGTGTCATCACAGCATGTTGCTGCACCAGGCAGCTGCATTCTTGAACATGCGCAGCCACGGTGAAGGTGTGAGAGACGCTCTGAAATCTCTCGGGGCCCAGGGCCACTGCCAGGCCAGGGTGCAACGCTCCGGGTGAGGCATCATGGCCAGGTGCCTGCCGTCCCTGGAGCAAAGCCCCGCGATACCCAGCGGAGAGCCGTTAGGGTTCAGAGGGTACTCTTCAGTTGGAGCACCTTGGTCATCGAGATAACACAAGGGGGCGAAACCACCAGAAATGATCTGCTCCTGAGCTTCAGAGTTACGAAATTGCATCAGACCTGCAGAAAGAAAAGAGGTCAGGGGGGGAAAAAATCAATTTTAAACACAGCTGTCGATTACAGAACTGATCTGAGACATGCAAGTCAGCAGATTGAGTTGTTACGCAAGTCGAAAACTGTCCAAGTGAGAAATCTTTGTGTGCTCACTTAGGCCTGGGCCATAATGGATGTGTGTGCAGTTTTTCACACAGAGTTTGTGTCTGCTTTAGAGTTGCTGCTATGTTTTACCTAAAGTTTACAATAAAACAACACTCAAATAATACCACTGTATAGTGTTAAAAATCAATAAGTTGTCATTATTATTATTATTATTATTATTATTATTATTATTATTAATAATAATAATAACAATAATAACAATAATGAACATACTTAAGGTCAAATCTGAATGACCCGTGTATTCATATTATTAATTACTCCTCTGTACTCCACAATTACCAGGACTCTTCAGGATGAAGCTGCGTACCCAATGGTCCTGCAAATATTTCACAATAAAGCTTACTTTTAAGAAAATTAATAGATGGAGCGCTTTTATTTGCAAATCGGTAGTGGATTTGTTGTGTTTGTGACACACCAGGGCTGTCACAGTAAATTAATTTTCAACAAGTCTTAATACGAGGTGACGTCGTATCTTGTCTTCCTCTGTGACTCTCATTCATACCAATTTTTAATTTTTACGATTATTGTAACAGATAAAGATGTTTAAACTGTGTTGAAAGATAATAACACTGAAACATGTGGCTCGCAGAGGATGACAAGATATATCGTTAAAGATAAAATTGTGTTATAAAGACATGCCAATAATAATAATAATAATAATAATAATAAGTATTTAAATTATACTCAAATTATGTGCCGTAATTTAAAAGCAAGATGTTCCGTGGCACGGGCCTGCTGCTCATGTATCCAGTGAGGCCCCAGCCTTGTACTCCAACTCTGCTTTAAATGACTATTTATGCATTTGTAACAACTCGGCTGTTCATGGTCAAAGTGGCGCAAGGTACAAGAGGATAACACCTAACAGTTTTCTACTAACATGTTATGTACATTGATCTGCCTCCAATGCAGATTTGACTTATCCATAACTGTACCTTCTCCATGCGCAACCCAGACTCCCAAAGCCGATCCCTCCATCCCTCTGAGCCAGATGGATGGTGAAGCCTGGATACCGACACTGACAAAGCGAGACTCAAACCTGCCAGACTTATTATGGGTCAGCACCACTTCAGACTCTGGGGGAAGATTTTAAACAATAGGACAGTGTTAAGCCAACTGTGATGAGTACAATCTGTTTTTCACTTACAACAGTAACAGTTTTATTTTACTTTTAGTAATGACTATTATTAAGACTGCAGGCAACATTTCATTGCTCTCCCCACTCCCTCATTCACCTGCTCCATCCTTGCCTTCTCCCACCCAGCCCAGCAGGGCGAGCAGTTGGCAGCCATTACACACACCCAGACTCAGTGTGTCATCCCGTTGTCGGAAGCGATCAAATTCAGCCTTGGCCTTGGGGTTGAACGCAACAGTAGCAGCCCAACCTTCAATGAAAGCAAGATACAGTTGAATTCCGTGTCTTACATTGAACTGGGACTTTGAGTGTGTGTGTATGCGTGTTTCACTTTTTGTTACCTTTAGCTGATCCTAGCACATCTGCGTAGCTGAACCCACCAACAAACACTACTGCTTTGAAGCGCTCCAGGGTCAGAGAGCCAGAGCACAAGTCTTGCATCGTCACATCCCACACCTACTCACAAATATAGACCATGGTCAGGCACTTAAGCTGTGTGGCTTTGGTTTAAGTTAGAGTATGGAGACATTTTTGCAAAAAATAGTAAAATTTAGATTCATCCAAAACTAATCCCTCTCAATCATCCTTTAAGCTCTGCTGGTATTTCCTCTTAGTTTTGCTCTAGTTCTGGATGTTTCTGGGTGGCACCACTTAGCCAGTGTGTTTATATACTCAAGCCAGTAATGGGGAGCAGATGAGGTTACAGCCTTGCAGGGATCAGAAGCTGCAGTAATGGCAGACACAGCACGTAAGAAACACCAGTCTGATGAGGCTAAACAATGAGCAGCCAAATCTGTTCAGAAACCTGACTGAATCTGGGGTTGGTCTTTGTGCACTGACGAGCACTAAAGGAGTAAACAGCAATGGTTTGTATTTATAGCGCTTTTCTAGTCTTGATGACCGCTCAAAGCTGCTTTACACTACAGTTTTGCCATTCACTCACACTTTCATACAGGGCATTTACTCAGCAATTGTGACCCAGACTCCATGCTACAAGCAGTGAATTGGGGACGAGGATCATGCCTTATACTGTACCTACCTCAAAGCCAGCCATATACAGAGATGCAGACATCTCTCGGTCTCCATTACTGCCTTCTTCTCTGACCACAGCTACACGGGGCTGAACTGCAGCTGAAAGAACACAAGACAAATGTAACAATGTGCCTTACATAGTAATAACATAGCTTAAATAACTTCATTTTATCAGATAATTATCAGTTATGTTTAGTCTTACTGGGCTGCTTGATGCTGAGGGTTTCACTGGGGTCAAAGGAGAGTTTAAAGTATGGCTGTGTTCTCTTAGCCAGCCCCTCCTCTTCCTGTTCAACACACAGCTCATTGGCCTGGAGGCGCTCCAGCCGGAAACTGGTGTCCTCCCATAATGCTCTGAGGTCGGGAAGCGGCTCTCTGAGTACTTCCTCTTCGTCAACACAAACCCTGACCTGGATGTCAAGCAAGAGACAGAGAGACACACTCGTTACAGATGAAGTTTAACGGTTTAAGACCGTAAGACGGTTTTAAGTCGAAGCAGACGTCTTACCATAGCCTCTGGTCCAAAGCCACACGTTTTGCCGATACGAAGGCACTGCACGCCTGCGTCGCTAAATCGCTGACTCACGGCTTCGACATTAGGCTGCGACACCTCGAGAACCAAACCCAACTCTTCGCTGAACAGCAGCTCCATGACTGTGCAGAGGAAGATGCACCAAGTTGTATACAGCGTATATATTACCGTAAACAAAAACCAAAATGTGCACATCTGACTGCTTACCTCCAGTTCCTTGTGATGACAATTCCACAGCAATTCCACGGTTCCCTGCAAACGCCATCTCCAGCAAACAGGATATGAGGCCTCCATCACTGATGTCATGTCCTGCACTAAGCAGACGGTCTGAAAGAAGGGGGGGAGGGGGTCACTATCCACTTAAGACTAAATCTCTAATGTGCTTCATATATAAATCAAACTGACTCAGAATAAAAATATAACTTTAAATGACTTTAAATGCAGAAGATACAAAGTAAAACCACTAGGGGGCTGTGTCAACACAGCACAGAACTGTGTCCAAATGAATGGTTAATGAGAATAAAGCAGAAAGACAAATCTCTCAGACTGAAATAACTATAAACTAAGGTCAACTTTTTAATTCCTCCCTTTATGGAAGGTAGTTATTCTCCTGAACACACAAACTGACCTTGTAAGAGTGACTGCATGGTGTCGAAGCAGGCAGCCAATAGTTGCGGCTGGTCCAGGTCAGGGGAACAGTCTCCCAGTTGACCGTAGCACTGAGCCAAGGCCGATCCTCCCAGACGATGACATCCTGGACTCAGAGGAACCCACAACAATACACCTGCAGACAGAGGACACAGGGTCAGAGGCTGCTGTGGAGAGTTAGTTTGACAGAGGAGACAGATGCATGCACTATTTTCTTCTTAAAAATCTCAACTTTAGGTCAAACTGGTCTTTTGTCCTCCGTTTTTCAAGCATTTTGAAATGATGCATGTGCATGACCCTGAAGATGGGGTCTGAAAATTCTCCATAGTTTGCCTTTCACACTTGAAGAACACAGCAGGAGATAGTCTGGGTTAGATGCTTTCACAACAGCAGGAGAAACTACAGAGCCTTCAGGTGCCCAAGTCGAGGATACAGGCGGCAAAAAATCACCCACCCAGTTGCTATGAATTAAATGGAGCCTCTCCTGTTGTGTTCACTGAGACAGTACCTGTGATCTGGCAGGAGAAGTTCCACAAGAATAAAGAACAAGCTTAAACAATCAGTGGAGCTGATGGTAGTTGTCGTCCACAATTTGATGAAATAACAGTTAATTAATAACAAAATAAAACACAAAGTAGCTTAGTTTAAATGCAACTTATTGTCCATCTCTCCATCACTGCCAAGCAATTCTATATTTTATATAAAACTAATGCATAAAGAGAATATTAAATATATGGAACAGGTCATAACAAAATGACACTTCAGTGCACGACTGACAACAGCGTAAGAGAGTCAAGTCTGTCCTCTTTGCTATTAGAAACTAAAACTATGGCAACCAAGCCTATGCTGTTTTTTTCCTTTTAGAATGAGCAATCATATTGCATGTTTGAGTGCGCGTGAGCAAGTGTGCGTTTGCCTGTGAGTGTGTCATACCTTTGCCATCTGGATCCTCAAGATCAGGCGTCACGGTGGCAGTGATGTCAGGACAGACCGCGTATGCTGAGATAACCAGGGCACCTGACACGGAATTGAATTGTTTAATGATTTAAAAACACAAACACACATCTACAGACACACGCGCTTGTGTAGTGAGAGTACCTGGAGCTTTGACTGTCTCTTTTCCAACTCTAGCAGCCATACTCAGTGAGTCCTTGCCCCCGTCGACGGCCACTCCGAGCTGACCCATAACCTCACACATGGCTTTGCAGGCCTCCCACAAACAAGCTCCCTCACCAGGCAGCTTGGCAGCCCACATCCAGTTCCCACTACACTTCACATCCTGAAAAAACACGACCACAATCTTTAAGGAATACTTCACTCATTTGCATGTGGCTTTGTATAGCTAGAATAGCACTAGTATTTTTATTTATTTTTTTTTAAATTGTGCTTCCCTCCCTCAGTTTTCCACTGAGTTGTGAAAAATCCCTCTCAACGTTTTCCCTCAAATTACGTCATTCTGTGAAATATTCCTTTAACCTTACTTTGTGAAGTGAGGACATCTTGTATTTTTTTTTGTTTCAATTGTTTTGCAGGTGTAATTTGATAGATTTGCTGAAATTTGCAGTAACAACATTTCTGTGATCAAAAGCACTCCCAAAGCACAAAAGAAACCAGTGGGGAGTGACATGAATGTAACAGCAGAAAATAGTGAGTCTTCTCACCTTCAGCGCTGTGACTCTGGCAAACAACAGATTGGTCAGAGCTTCACCCACAGACATACGAGCCCCAGCAGCAGGACAAACAAGCCCTTTAATTGGCTGCTCCCCGATGGCTGTTGCTGCTCCCTCTAGGCTGAACGGTGACAGTGCAACAACAGCCACGTCAGCCAGCGGCGTGTGAAGAGGGCCGACACACTGTTGCTGGGCAACCAACCCAGTCACAGATCGGTCCACCTGAGACCGGGAGAGAGGAAAAACACCGTCTCACACATGTCTGCAGACATTTACTTCTACAGAGACAGACAGAGCAAACAGGAATGTGACACACACCTTGTTGGTCAGGTAGCGTTTGGACGCCACAGCAGGCAAACGCAAAACTCTGTCCAGAGCAGCTTTGACCGTCAGCCCAGCAGGAAGAGTCAGCTGCTGGTGGGTTGGGGACAGACGTTCCATCTTAAACTCTTTCTGAGGCATTTTTCCCAAAACCCACTCCAGCTGCAAGTCAACAGGACAACGCCCCCTCTCTGTCTGGTCACGACCACCTGCCTCATCATCCACCAGCACAATCTGTGGGGCAGACAGAGATTATGGCTGTCACCATTTCCAAAAATCATGCTCAAACAAATACAATTGAAGATATTCAGATATGTTTCTACTATACACACACACACACACTTCCTCATGAGGCATTCGCTCAAGACGACGTGAAAGCACAAAATGACTTAAATCACTGTTGTCTTCTTTTGATGAGCAAGGACATGGTGCATGCAAATGACCTTGATGTTAAGTTCATTTTTGTCATGGTTATAAGTGTTCATTTTATTTTGAAACAATAATGCTCATGCTTTTACTTTGAAACAACGTGCAAAGTGTCGTAAAGCGGAAGTAACTCAGAGAAATACCGCAAAACTTGATGGAAATAAACACAGCAAAACTTAAGGTGTAGTTTGGTTCATCAGCACCCGGTTGATAAGGGAACAAGGTTGGTATCGAGTTTCTTAAGTTAAATGTGTGTTTATCTACTTTTCACGGACTTTATCTGCTTTGTTTAATGATAACTTTTGCACCCACTAGAGGGTGCTGTTGCATTTCAGTAAAGCCATGTTTAGCACATTTCAAGGTTTAAGTTAATTGTTATGTGAAGTGAAAGCAATTTATTTATTGTACAGATATATGGTTAAAAGGGACAAAGTTGAAAGGATTTGTAAATACATAGGAATTACACATTTATCGCACTCAAGGTAGAGATTGTAAAAGGTTAATGGAATTCATTTAAGGTAATAAATATGTTTAAAGGTAAAAACATGCTGTTAAGAGTTGCTAATTGTTTTGTATTTTGTGTTTACATTGTAGCTCTTACAGTGTGTTCACATGCAAGGTTAATAAAGGTTGTGAACCATCAGTTTGAGAGACCATTTTTTCGACCGCGGCTGTTACAGTGCAGGCCAAGTGCCCTCTGCTGGACGACATGGCAATGTCTTTACACAGTCTGAAGGAATTACAGGCTGTATATTACACCTCCCCACCTGGAAACTAAATCTGTCTGATATTACAATAGGTCTGGACAATTTGAGGAAAATATCTAATTGCAATATTTGTGATGGATATTGTGATTGCGATTTGATATGCATTGTATTTCTTCAGTCAAGCTTAAATTCAATAGTCACTGTGTTACAGGTTTATAATGTGATGAAGTATTAACACATGATGACACCAACAAAATATCACTTCATTTAAAGGAGGATTTTGGTAGAAACCTACCTTGCCATCCCCGGTGACATTTCCCACAAAGTCAACCGGGCACTTCTCCCTCTGACACACCTTCTCCAGGAAAGGCCTGTCTGATGGGTGGAGCAGCAGGGCATTGCTCTCTTGATACTCTGCTCCCCACAGCTCCAACACACTCAGAGTGGGGTCACCTTTCTACAAAGCAGAGAGGGAACACAACATGAGTATTTGTGTTACTCAAGCCAAGATTACATGTGACCATTTCAATATCGTAGGATCACTGTGCATTTGACACTATACAGTAATGTACTGTCTCGTGAGACTCGACAGTCATTGTGTGTTTAGACTACAGGAGTCACTGAGATGGGGGAAACATACACACTATTACTGTGTTTCCATCATTGTACAGGTCAGTTTGGTACGGTTTGGAATGGTAAAGCCCCGAGTTAGACTTGCATTCTACCATGAACAGTACAGAAGTGACACATTAATGTGTGGAAACCAATTAATTAAGCCTGGTTCCGTTTCTACAGGTTGACTGCTGAACTTTTATTGAAGCAGTGCCGGGTGTGAACTGCCATGTTTTGTTATGTTTTGTCGAAGAAGAAGAATGAAAAGGAGTGTTATTTATGGTCATGTTTCAGACTGTGACACCAGCCTGGTCTCTGAATGACTAAGATGGCTGGAGTGGTCACAGATTCTGATCATGAGCCACAGTGGAAAGACATCAGAAGGTGTCTTTAATTGCATCTTTCACACTCAGAAAATCATTAAATGTGATCTAAGCTTCAGTGTTCATCACTGATTACCTTGAACTTGCTGCAGTAGATCACAGCCCCAGCCGGCTCACTCAGCTCCTTGAGTACATTGCCTAAAGATGACGATAAGTGTCAACACTTAATCTTTTGTCTGCTTCCTTTGATACGATGTACCACTAAAGACAGAGTTGTGTTTAGCACCATTTCCTCCTGCCCCCTGATCATGAATACTGCAGACTGGATTCCCACTGCTTCTTTCCAAACATGCTCTGAGGGCACGATTCATCTTCTGCTCCATCTCAGCGTCGCCTCTCTGCACCGCACCCAGATCCCTCTCGCTGGAGTTGTCCCCCTGGACCTACAAGAGAAACTCTGTTGATTTACAACAAATCAGCCTCACCCTGTGGAATCAACAATAGCCTTCCTTAAAGGAATAGTTCAGGTTCTTTGAGGTGTGGTTGTTTGAGGGAGTTGGTCTTACTAAAAACATGGCTGACAGCAGGGACATAAGGAAAACAGATGATAGCCACTTGACAAAAGGCTCACATACTAAAATGTATGCCAGCTCCAGGATAAAATACCTTTAGAAAATTGTCTCCACTTTATTTCTATGTTACACAGCCCATTTCAGTTGGAAAATAAAGTTTAAAACCATGCACTCCCCAATATTCAATGTCCATAGGGAAATTCAGCATTTTAGCATGAAGACTACTCTACTTCTGCTTCTCTTGTTATATTTATGGCACTTAGATAAATCAGAATGAAGGATTTCAAGGACAGAAGTCACAAAATAACTTCTCTGTGCTGTGATGTAAAATCTTTGGTGAGAGGTTCACAAAGCAACACAACACCACTTTCTATTTGGAAAGGGCTGTCTAAGAGTGGCAGACATGTATTAAGGCTGCTTCTCTGCAAAGGCGGCACAATAAATGTATACTTTATAAAAACCACACTTTAAAAAACCAGAGCTACCATTTTAACATGAAGCTCCTACTTGTACAGAGGAGGCTGCTCCTCCTCCCACACCGATCCTGTACACTGGTCCTCCAATCTTCACCACTTCCATTCCTGATCAATAAGTACAGCAGAGTCATTGATCAACACGTACAAATATAGCCTCAGCATTGATTAAACTCATTTTTCACAAAATGTTACCAGTCTTTGCTTCTTCTTTCTTCACATGTGCATCTTCAATCGAACCCAGACCACCACTGAACATGATAGGCTTAATCCACTCTCGTCGCTCGCCGTTGGCCAGCCGCATGCCAAAAGAACGAGCAAAACCTGAGAGAGGCACAGAAACCTGCAGTTAACCAGCCAACTAAAATCATTTAACTAATGTAAACATACGCTGTGTGTTATTTCACAAAGAAATACATGTTTTACATAGTTTTAATCAGTCAAAATCACTCATATTCACATTGGTTGTGGTTACTTGTGGAAATAAATTTCTCCAATAGTGTAGACTGATAAATAGTACAAAGATTATTTTGTACTATGAGTCAATTCTGTTCACCTGTTTTTAGTATGGTAAATAAAGTGGTTGAAGGCCTTTGGTGTGTTTGGTTCAGTTTGTCATACCTGACAGGACAGGTTCTCCAAACTTGTTGCCGTAGTCTGATGCTCCATCACTGGCCTCAATGGCCACTTGTAGAGGAGGAGCGAAGCTTGAGGGATATTCCCAGCCGTCTCCCTCCGACTCCCAGGGGAGAGTGTAACCTGGAGAGGACGACAGAGTTCAAAAGGATTTCTATGAAGAACTATACAAGGTTTTCTGCCTCGCCATATACTCCATTTTTGTATTGAAATTGTTTCCATAAAACACCTTTAACCACCAAACGGCAGACACATGTGTAATTACACAACCACGGACAGCTCAGTTTGGATTAATGTTGTTTGTTAAACCAAGTCTGACCTGGTATGTGTAGATTGCCAAAACAGTATCCTGCAGTGCCAGCAATGACATGGCCTCCTTGTCCAGCACTCTGGACATCTCTGATACGACCTCCTGTCCCGGTGGTGGCACCACTGAACGGTGCTACACCTAGACATCACATGAGATGGTAAACAAAACGTGACGACAAAAAACAGACACTTCCATAGCAACTAAGGATAATTTTGTATGTATGTCCAGACCGGTTGGGAAGTTGTGTGTCTCTGCGGTGAAGATGACATGTCGCAATGAGGGACGTGTCTCATACGGGCTGGCTTGGGATGGATCTTTGGGGTAAACACAGTCCAGTTTCATGCCTTGGATACCGCTGGACACACACATGAACACAGTGACACAGTGTGAATTACACACACACACACCATCTGTGGTTGCTGTGCTGCTCCCATTGCTACCTGCTGTTGTCACAGAACTTGATGACGTTGTTCGGGTTGCTGCTCCGCTGAGTGTCCATTATGAGACTGAAAAGAGTCTCTTTCTGCTCCTGCCCGTCGATCACCATCTTGCCTCTGAAGAACCAGTGACGACTGTGCTCACTGGGACACCGCAGCAAAGCGTTAAGAGAACAAAAACAACCAGAATGCACCACAAAGATGTCCTGCTAATTTGCTCACTGCAGGCAAACCACCCACCTGTTGGACTGTGCCAGGTCAAAACACTCCACGCTGGTGGGGTTCCTTTCAACCCTCTGGAACATCGACGTGTAGAAGTCCAGATCCCAGGAGTCGAAGGCCAGACCTGCGTTTAGCACAGCAGACGCATGAGATTCGGTAGAATGTTTTTAACACCACCACAGACAGTTTTAGTTTATGCATACTTAAATATAATTCTGTAGTAGTAAAAATATACAGGCACTAACATTATGATTGTATTTATATTTAAATTAAGTGCTGCTTAAATTAAGCATAACTGCATAAGTGCATAAACATGAGCACACAGCATCATATTAGTAGAGTTAGTAGAAATTAAAATTAACAACTTAAATCCTGGTTAATG
Source organism: Solea solea (assembly GCF_958295425.1). NCBI lineage: Eukaryota > Metazoa > Chordata > Actinopteri > Pleuronectiformes > Soleidae > Solea > Solea solea. The sequence continues at coordinate 3,395,540 of NC_081142.1, read as the reverse complement.
CAATAGTCTGCCCCTAGAATTCCAATTTTACAATCCAACTGTTTAACTCACTGCTTTTATTTTGGGATGAAAAAACAAAGAGAGAACATAAAAACTGGATTCAGAGTGTGAATCCGGACTAACTGACTGATGACACCTCACATGTCTGATATCACTTAGATCAGTGTATTCAGAAATAGATGAAGCCTTGTTCTAATTTTGGATTTCTTTTGCTTTCACAGCACTTCAAATACACAGTCACAAAGCACATGCATGCACGTGTGCGATAATGAGCAGCAGCATAGCCTTGTGACATTAATCAGCTTCATCATGTGACATGATTGACATGATGACTGAAAGCAGGCATAAAGACAGAGGAACGTAAGTAAGTGAGCATTTAATAAGAAACAGAGGTGGAGAAAAGCTGAGACTGATCTAAGACAATCACCCAGATCATCGTTTGCCTTCTCCAGTGCTGCACGACCCTTCCCCAGGATGTCCACCTCAAACACTGGCTGAGGTTTGGTTTCCACAGTGAAGGAGGTGATGGGATGTTGGTAGATACACTCAGTCATACTGTCATACAGACATGCAATCAGCTTTTTTAGATCTCCATTGAGCTCAGTGACACTGTCTCCCTTTCTGGGCTGGAGTAGAAGGAGAAGAAGGCATGTTTAGTGTATTTATATAAAGAAAACAGGCTTGGGTATTCTTCTAGTGTGTGTGTGTGTACCTTGATTAGAAACCTGCGGGACACCTCTACTCGTGTGACATTAGTGAGGCCAGCACTCTGACAGATGGACACAGCATTAGTGGACCAAGCAGTGGAGAAGTTCAACCTGAAATAATAATATTTTAAAGCTATTATTTATGTGGAAAATGTCTCTCAGCTGAATGCATCATAGACCCGTTTGCCTGTTGGATGTCTGACAGATCAAAATGAAAACTCATAATAACCAGATTATTCCAGAGCACATTTTCTAAATTTGAGAGGACAGATTAATGTGTTTGACTCATAGTGAACGTTTTCAGTGAAAAAACTTTAGCGGTCCACAGACAAAAATTTGTTTTCGAATAGGTAGTAGTGGAGACTGCAGCCTCCAGGGGTCAGTAGTGGGTCTTCAAGCTAACAGAAGTGAAATCTCATGCAGCCATAAATCACATTTGATTTTGATATCTGCTCCAAACCGACAATAACAGATGTGACACAAAATCAGGTGTGAATATATATATATATATTTTTTTTTTTTTTTAAATAACTGAAAATAAGTTTTTAATTTTGTTCCAAAACAAAACATATATCAAAACTGCTTTTAGGGTCAAATTATTGGAATAATGTAAGGGATACATCACTATATTTACAATGTTTTAATTATTAATTATCACTAGAATATGAATAACAGTTGTGTTTCCATTAAACATTTTTATATTACAAGGGGAGGGGCTTGAGTGGGTCCTCTTCTATGGAGACTGCCATGTTGTGCCGCCCTGTTTGTAAAGTAGCCCAAATTTGACAAATCGAACATTTAAGAACTGACAGCCACTTTAGTTTTCTATGTATATTCTGAAGGGGGGCATAAAGAAAAAGGTTTTTAGTTGAATGCTCCATTCAACTAAAAACCTGTAGATGCCACTACACACTGGTGTTAACTATTAGGTTTGATGTCAGTATTTCTGCAGTTGTAGTCCAAAGCCTGGTTTCATCAGGCAGTCAAGTTCAGTTTGGTACGTAGAAAATTTTTTTTTTCTACTGTCAAAGGGTGCCAAAATAATTGATCCATACTGTCCCACCCTTCTGTTGGGATACCAAGTACAGTCGTCCAATACCTGAAGGGTTGAGCTCGTCAGAATAATCGTGTCTGGGCAGCAATGGGAACGGAATGAGAAAAACACAAAACACACCAAACTGAATTTCCTTGGCAGGCTACACTGTGTCGCAGAAGTATGATGTCATGCTATTTACGAAGCTGTGTAGTAACTGCACTGCACTGTGCTGTGCTGCCTGCTGAACTTGCAGGTTTTTGTTCTGGCACAGTTCAAGTACAGGTCCTGTTATAAAAGTATCTCTTTACCACCGATATCAGAAGAAAAACAACCGAGTCTCAAGTTGCAGCAGTACCTGGGTCCAATCTCCACCAGTTTCTCCCCGCTGCCTTCGTTGAGGTTTGGTTCCTCCGACAGCGGCTCTGCCTGCAGGGGAGGACGAAACAACCAAAGAAGAACCGCCTTCTGCTCTGTGCTGAGACTCTCACAGCCTGCAGTAGAAAGCACAACATTAATTTATACATCGAGCAATAGATAGAATCAGTTTTATTATGAGCTGGAACACTCACCTGTCAGCTCAACATTGAAGCATAGCTCAGTGGTGATTGACACTTGGGGGTAGAGCTTGGCTGCCCGCTGTAAGGCCCGCCCATTCACTGCTTCATTACTGTAGAACCGCACCACAGCCATGACTGATGGAGCAAGGGGAAAATTCATTGATTTTCATAACTGAGGAATTAATAAAAAATCCATCTCAAAATGTCACAGACAAAGCACTGTAGGCATCATTTGTCAATGAAAATGATCAACTCTGAGTTAATACGAAATGAAACCAATGACGACTCAGTCAGAGATCAAGAAGTCAACAATGATGATCAATAAAAAGGGAGGACTATTGAATTTTCTCACTAAGTTTGACCTTTGTCTCCAGATCTTGTCAAGACAAACCAATAAGCAACTTGTAGGATTGTGCAAAGCCTGGGAAATGACCACAGACATAAATAAAAAAGTTGCAGTAAATATGCAAGATATTGCAGACTAATGCATGAGAAGATTTTATTAAGAGCGCCTAAAATCTTTTATTGCTTGTGTCCCCTCTGGCAGCCATGTGAGGAAGTATGTCAGTGTTTCAGGTTAGTTCTTGGTGACAGAAGTGAGCACAAACAAATCAGTGCTGCATATGTCGATGCCTAATATAAGCACACTTCACTTTGAACCCTTAGTTAAAGAAAAAAATTGAAAGTGCATATATTAAATTCAGCTTAAGGGTAGTTCAAATTTTCTCAATTTATCTTTGCACTTACAATGTGTTAAATATCTGGAGTTTCTTTACTGAATTAAGTTAAATAATATTATTGTCCAAACAAACAGTTTGTGGCTCAAAAATAAACAATATTTTCAGTAATAATTTAATTATTTTCTTAGGTAATGTATAAGCTGTTTGACCAAAGAAATAGTGGAAAATGTCAACCACTCTTTCCTAGCCCTCAAAATGACAGTGTCCTCTACTGTCACAGCAGAGCAGCGAAACCACAAGATATTCACATTTAAGGTCAAATCAGATTATTTGTTTTTGCTAACTAAAAACCCCTTCAGGCCTAATTCTGTCTTTATAATGACACCCAGTGACAACTTCAACCTTATAACACAGTGCCTAACACTAAACCAACCCAACGTAACCTCCTTGAATCCTTGAAGTTGTGAAGAAAAGATGTCTTGTACATCCACACGATCAGGCCCCTAACAATTGGGTCATTGATTGTTTGCATGTTGGAGGTCACACTCTGCATGGTCAGGAGCTTTCTGTTAGACCCTAACCACATGAAGACGGCTGCTGCAACTTATTTGAAAACCCCATGTGCTTCCATTCATCTGGACAACCCTTAACCTTAACCACAGTGTAAAAAATGTGAAACAAGATTTGGTTGCATGAGGATGACCAGGTTAACATTAATAACAGAGAAACGCCAGAAAACGAACACACAGGCTTCTGCAGCTTTTGTTGTTAGGAATCTGTATTGACTTCCATTCATTTGAACAGCATAATAAAAGAAAGCCTCAATTGTGATATTTCAATTTAATATCTAACCCAACCACGGTTCACAGCTAACTTTTAACTTTAACTTTAACCAAAGCCTCAGAAGTCTGCCTCTTTGAAGAGTACTAGTCCTGACAGGGTCAGTGTTTACACCTGAAATGGCCACAACAACGCTTAGACCACCCACACACACACACACACACACATTGACGCGTGTCTACATTAAAAGCACCAAGAAAGCAAAAATAGTAACTTAAACGTGTTGTTAGCACGTTAGCACGTATCTGCTGCTTCTCCACTCAGAACTACTTCATATAGAACGCAGTCGTGCTAACTTTTACAACCCAGTCAGATTTAGCTTTAGAAAGTTAGCTCGTGAGTAACATTAGCTAACTTACGGGAGTTAGTTACGTCAGTGACGGAGTCTTCGTTGAGGATGGGGAAGTGGAGCTCTGGGTCCTGGAGAAGCTCTTGTGGACTGGAGGAGGTCAGAGTTGGTGGAAGGACTGGGGGAAGGACTGGGGGGAGGACTGGGGGGAGGCAGGATGGTGTTGTACTTCTTCACCCACGTGCGAGCGCTCCGACTGTAGTAGGCGCATGCGCGAGGGCTGCTGCTGCCAATTAGTACACAGTCCTGTGACAGGATTTAAAAAAAATATGGAGGAAGAAGAAAGAAAGAAAGAAAGAAAAAAGACTTAAATAAGAGATGAGGGGAATTTTTGTGTTAATATAATGTTTTATTAAGGGCTTTCAAAAACACATTTACTTCTCCTTTTACCAAAACAATTAGCTTTTATAGGATTTGGATATGAATTATAGTTCATATTGTCTGCTCCTGATACCTGTCTGGCACCAAATGTGTTAGACACATATTATATGGTTCTCAAACTGTGGTACACGGTACATGTACCACCAGTGGTACACAAGCTTCCTCTGGTGGTTCTATCAGAAATACTGTTCTAGCTGAGGGCATAGAAGTTAAACAATAGTCCCCTTACCTCTCACTTCATCTTAATCTAATTTCACTATACCAGAGTGTGAAGTATATGTGAGGAAGATGCAGATGATGAGAGATCAAATGATCTTATTGGGAATAAATCTGCCTCCTGTGAAAAGTCCGGCCTATTTACACCACTGTATTTTAAAGTTGGTGATAAAGGTGTCACATCAAGAGCTCAATATTTTCTCAGGTGCTTTAAAACCTACAGAAAGTCGGCCAATCTGATTTGTTTTGGTAACTTTGGGGACAACTCTTTAAGGAAGTATCACATCAACTTTAAAATGAGATCAGTGTGATCTAGAGTGGTGAATGATCTTGTAGAATATCCAGCCAGATGGTTGTTGCATAACACTGATAGTTGACATACTTCAAAGGTTGTCTCCAGTCTGCATCAAACTTCACATTTGACTTTAAGTTCCAGCCTCACAGCCTGGCCAAGGCATAAGCAAACTAAGCCGCTGCAGCATTCAGAGCCACGTTCTCTGGTAGTCATGGTACCTGGGTCACAGTCAGAGCATGCCCATTCAATATGCAGCATTAAATACATAAATCCTACTTGACATGAGGGTCTAAGGATAAAGGGTGTCACTTGCTGTACAGACTGTAAAGCCCTTTGAGGCAAACTGTGTTTGTTATGTTGGGTTATATGAATATAATTGGTTTGACTTCACAGCTGTGAAGGAGGCTTAAAGCTGGGTAAAGAACAGCCAGACTCTGCTACCGGTGAAGTTGTGGAAAAGTTTCATGTCACAGGTCATAATCCATGGCAAGACTGAGTGCAACAACAAGACACAAGGTAGTTATACTACATCAGCAAGGTCTCTCCCTGGCAAATGAGTCACAATGTGAAATAGCCGGCTGTAGCAGAAGTCAGTTTGTACGACAAAGGACTCGACTGCAGGGATTTGGGGATTTGGTCAGGTGTCCTTAATGCTGAGGAATACAAGTAGATACTTTTCCATCATGCAGTTCCGTGATGGAGTCCTGAAAGTAATGGTACAGAGAGCACAGATCCCTGATCTCAACATCACCAAGTGTCTGGGAGAACATGAAGACACAGATTTAAGGATTTAAGCCAGCCTACATCCACCAAAGTTCTGTAGTCAGATCTCTAAGGTGTTTGGAACAACTGCACATGTACCTAGAAGAATTGATGCTGATTTGAAGGCAAAGGGTGGTCACACCAAAATATTCATTTTGTGTAGATTTTTGGCTGTCTACATTTTGTGACTTAAAATAATTAAAAGATAAAGTTATTAGAATTTATATTTGTGAAAGCTTTCGTACATCAAAGCACTCTTTCACACCTGCACAAAGCATTTGCAACAGCCTTTTTAATATCACTTGGCTTCAGCCCTGCCGATACCAATGGAAAAAGTTCAAACTCATTAAAAACGTCCTTACTTCTACGCAACCTTTTTTATTCCATAAAATAAAAGTTTCTGTCTCTTGTTGAACTTTGATAGGCTTAACTATTTCAGGAGCTTAGACAAATTAAATCTGCAAATGTCTAGACAGAGAACAGACACAAAGAAGAGCAAGGAGGTGCAGTCTTAGATATATTTAATAAATTAAAGCCAAGGTACAAAAAAAAACAATGTACATTTCATATCACCCGCCCCTCCTACCACTCCTTTCTTTAACCTGACGAACATTTATTTTATTTCTCACCTCAGAATGAGACCACATTACAGACAAGAGGAGATCAGTGTTTTAACAGCCAGTCATTCACAGTTCAAACCAGACATGGTGGCAGGGCAGCTCTAACTTCAGAACTGATTTTTGCCTCCAGTCTCAATCAAAATCATGTCTCTCTACAGTGTCTTCCACACTGAATGTTTGTCCCCTGAACCCAGAACCCCTACCCCCTCAAAACACACACATGCTACATGTCTGCAGGCACCTTGGATAAGACAGAAGGATTAGACTGAGATTAAGTTTTATCAGAGACCACACAGTACGTTTTGATGGTGAGTGTCATTAGATGTCAACTGCTCCTGCTACTCCTTCAGACTGTATTTTACAGCCGTTGCATCACTTCATCAATAATGTCTCCGAGCTTGAGAACAGAATGTCGGTGCCGATTCTTGTTGGAAATGCCAAAATAACTTTCTCAGTCACTAAACTCTAATCCTTCTTGGTCCTCTCCAAAGCAGGGACCCAGATAAATGAAAACATTTTGGGTTGCTTGATGGCAAACATTGTTGGTGTCAAAAACAGGAATATAACCGAGATGATTATCCAGATAATAAGGACGTTCAATGAATGGTGGTGATGAGTAGAAGAGCATCCAGTGAAGAACTGGATGTGCCTGATCGGCCTGTAACAATGATGTATTCCCAATGAGTATAGTGTGAGGAAGAGGACGAGGAAAATAACAAAAAACAAATAGGGTCTTTGTTTAAAAGAGAAGAGGAAGGATGTGTACTGTAGGTCCAATATAAGTGCACTGAACAAGTGAAAAAAGTTACATCTGTGCACACACACAACCTCTCATACAGGTATGAACACACGCATACACTCAAATACAAATAAGTGTTCAGCAATTACTGTTAATATTCACAACTTGATTAATATTTTTGCACGATTACAGTGACTAAGCAGTCCAACATCAGGATTATTCATCCTCTCCGATTCAGTCCTGTGCCTTCTTCCAGCTGCCAGCGACTATTGTCCTCACTATAGGCAGTCCTGCTTTACCTAAGGGACCACTGCAAAAGAACTACTCTATACAATCCAAGAAGACTGCAGTGTGACTGGGTGGGAGTGTGTGAGGTATGGCCCTTTACACAGAGAGCTGGGCAAAAGGGCAGACTGTTTTAGTCCAAGTCATATTCTTAGGTTTGTTTCCTCCAGTCAACCCCTCCCAGAGAGGCATACATAAAATATTTGCATGACAATTTGGCAATACCAACTTCTTAGTGGTATTCATAGGAGTAAATGTTGAAGTAAAGGTACAATATGCAACACTCAGCCTTATAAGATGTTGGGAAACAAATTTTAACCCATGTATATCTACAGTGCAGTAGAGTACTAAAGTCTAAAGCAGAGCGTGATCACAGTCCTCTCTGTGCTCCTGTGTCATTATCGGGCCACTGTCTTGGTAGCTAGAATGCATGTTGCCTTTAAAGGTCCAGTGTGCAACATTGAGGAGGGTCGATTGATAGAAATTGAATGAACTACCAATAAATTTGTCAATGTAAGTGTTTAACCCTGTTGAAATAACAATCTTTTGGTTTCCATAGCTTTTAGAAGAGCCTTTTATGTACTTAATGCAGGGGCCTTGTTTCACAGACATCACCAGCTTGTACCACCATGTTTCTACAACCCAAACAGAGGGGTATTTTGTGTTATGAAGTGGAAACTCACTACACAAATGAAGAGGAGCACTGCCCCACATAAACCAAAAAAGAGGAAAAAGGAAACCGCAGAGAGTGAACGAGTGGAGAGACTTAAGAAGAGTGTTCTGATCTGCACAGGCCACTGTAGTTCACTGGCAAGCTAGGGAAGGGGGAGGTGAGCAGAGTCCTCCGTTTGTTCCAATCTGCAGTATCACCTTTAGATGTCACTAATTCCTACACACCGGACCTTCAAGTACTCCTTGAACCACTGGATCAAGTACATATTGTAAGTATGCTGTGTTCAAATGGAGTTGTTTTCACAAAATGAGCCCATGTGACCTTACCCATCATACTCATGACCTGTTCAGTGTACTCATGCAGACTTAAATTCAATAAAACTGAATTCCAACACTTTGATTTTTCCTATTTCTTTTCTTTCTATTTGTTATTTTTCCTATTAACCTTGTCTGTTTTCTGAAAGGTTTGCATTCAGGAAGTCCTAATAACACGTTTATGGGCAGTAACAGACACTGCAAGTAACAAGCCAAGCGTTAGTGGCAGAGAGTAGTTTGAAGCGTCCAGTTGAAGGCATCACCCCAGGTTTTTACTACCAAAGACCTTCTCTTCTTGGATTCACAGTTACTTGATTCATTCATGGTAAATGTTTGTTTTTGTGGACATGATCACCGTTACTATGAAATTTGTTTCAGACTGACATGCTGGCTCATTGATTTGCATTTTGCACCTTTTTTTCCTGCAGAATCTCCTCCTGATATTGCTTCTTCTGTCTTCCCATTAGCAGCAGCAGGACTGTCAACCACCTTCTTTCTATATGCATACATATACATTTATATACTTAATTTGATTCTGCTTTTGAAAAATAATGTCAAGTTGCTACGTACGATACCACTACCATTTCATATGGATGCTAATCACCAGGAAACAACCTAGGGACCACAGGAAGATCTAAAAAGGCAGAACAAGACAGAGAAGGAGAAGGAGGCATGAGGCAGCATGCTGGATGTGCTGCTCAGAGCTCTTCCAAAAAGAATAAAGGCATTGAAAGGAGAGGAGAAACTATCAACCTCAGAGGAGAAAACAAAAATCGGGCCAAGAGGTCAGCCTCCCGAAAACCACCGAAGGTTAAATGTTTGTCCATTAATCTGACGGCAGGTCTGTGCGGGAATGGTTCCATGTCTTGTCTTGTGGCAGGGCAGGTAATCTTTACAATCATTTCATGGTTTGCGTCACTGACGGTGTTGGTGAGAACTGCGTTGTTGTGGCATCCAGCTGGTTTGCACTGAGGGCAGAGGTCACGTTTAGGTGAGAGTTCAAGGGTAGGTAGAGTTTCAGTATTCAGCAGCGTACTCCGTCCCATGGAGCCCTCTGCACAACAGTGTGAACTCCTTCACCATGTCCTTTACCCTCCTTTTATTCACTCGTTCTCTGCATGACAGATGGAGGCAAAGAGAAAAAATACAATTATAAAGTATATGTGAAATAATCATGTGGTTGACCAGTTAGACTGACATCTTCTAATCATGTCTAATGCACAAGTTCCCACCCATGGGGCCTCAAAGTTCCACATGGGGTTGCGAAGCCCTTCTGATTTTGAATTTTTATCTTCATAAGTTTTTTCATTAAAAATGTATGTAGTGTCGTATATATTATATATAGTATGAAGTGTTTCCTGCTCTTAGTAAGTGCATCATCAACTAAAAGTATGGTTGCCTCAAGAAAAAAAGGTTGGAAACCAGTGATCTAATAAAAGGTCCGGCAACATACCGGAGTATCTGCTGTGAGAAGTTGGCCTTCTGTATATCTGTGACCCGAGTCGATGGAAAATCTTGAAGCTGCAGCGCCTCCTTCAACCACACAACAAGCAGAGAACAGCAGTGCTTGTTCATAGAAAAGAGCACTTCAGCAAACTGGTCCATCAGACTCCTAGATGCTCCGCCACCGATGCCCTAGAGAGAGAGGAGTGGGACTTCTTACATGAGGGACTTCATTACAATGGCACAGAAAGTAAATCATTTTGGAGAGTGATTACACGGCAAACTGCAGCAACAGCAAATTGACAAAACATTTCTGTGGCGTGATGTGGTGCTTCTCACCTCCAACAAGGCCTGCACCAATAGCTTGCCTTCTTCCTGCACCACTCTGGCCAACGGAGGCACATCTGAGCAGCGAGACAACAGCTCGGTCTGACGCAGAAACACAGAGAAATCCAAATGAGTCATTTACATCACAAATGGTGATTAATATTTGAATGTCTGCACGGATTTCACATGCTCGTGTGTGCACTCACAAAGAACAAGCACGTTGACTTGACTGTCGGAGATTCGGGAAATTTGAGTGACAGAACTCCTAAAAGGTGGGAGAGGAAGAGACATAAATAAATGTACTGACAGGCACACATTTCACAGGAACTGTAGCAAAACTTCCAGTACAGTGTGTAGGGTGTGCTTGTGTAATCTAACAAACTTACCACAGTGGAACACTGCTTTCACGTCAAGACTCTCAGACAAGAACAAATCGGGCTTCCGTTTGAGGGCCTAAGGGGCAGATAAAGGCATTAAACAGAGCATGTTCTGGTGGGCCCAACCCAGTCGGTACTGCTTCACCACATTCCACTGCATAAGCTCCTTCAAAATACTGCTCTCAATGATACCAGCTCAGCCTGGTAGCCGGATCTGACAGCAACACAGGACTGAGACCAGATCTGCCTACCAGGCTGTAAAGTGCTCTCTCCGTCTGTTTATGAAAAATTATATCCAAACTCATACAGAGATCCTCCAATGCAGAACTCAGCAGGTATAACAAACAAACTGCAAAAAATCAAACTCTGAAATCATTGGAAACTTAAGTCAAACTAAAGACAATGATGGTTTGTTTTGTTGAAATCAGTCTAACTTAAAACATTACTTTTCCCTGTTTTTGTTTTTTTTTTTTTCTTTTGGCTGACTGGACTGAATATGCAACAGAAGTGTGTAAGTAATTAACATGTGCAGATAAAGAGAAATACAACTCATTTCATAATAATGAACTCATTCAGGATGGAAGAGAGGAAAGAGGGAGAGAGGGAAAGGGAGAGAGATGAAGGTCAGGTCTATCCAAAGACAGAAAACAAAGGAAGAAGAATGAAGACGGAAGACAAAAATATATAAAAACAGAAGAGCCACCAGCCAATTTGGCAGAATTGATTAATATTTGATAAATATTAATTCATTTGGGCTTTGGCTCTGGGCTGGAATGACTTTAGGGGAGTGGGTTCCGAGACAAACCAGTCACCTGGGACTACATAACTCACGCAGATGCTGTTACATCAACTTTCCAAGAGCGGTACATGAATTTAAGTATTTCAACTGATTGTGTTGAAAGTCTAGGAAGCTAATGTGTCGTGATGTTGACTTTGCGAAATTGAAATTTTGCCAAAATGAAATTCTTAACATAGTAGGCGGTGCGTTAATATGCTTTCTGAAGCACAATCAGCTGTGTCATAAACTATTATTGCAATAAATTGAAAGACATTACAGTGCAATGTGATTTATGAGAATTTACTTGCACACTGAGAATATTGAACCTCACGGAAAATCTAAAACAAAAAGGCACCGTCATCTCACAAGAAGATATTTTGCTATCCATAATGTGATTGCCCTACGTATGACAAGTATTAGTAAATATTTATATAAAAGGAATATCTCTGGATTTACAACTACTATTCAGAAACTTCAGTTAATAAACATAATTTTACAATCATTTATAATTTGTGGCATGTGTGACCGTTGGAATCAAAAGAGTTTGAGGAGAGACTCAAGTGTCTCATTTTCAAACATTCCCCTCACGTTTCATTCCACTGCCGCATCTATGTGATGGGACTTCTTCTTGCCCAGTAACAAAGGAGAGAAAGAGATAGAGAGAAAGAGAAGAGGACAGAAAAGGGGAGTAAGGAGAGAAACGAGAAAAGGAGAGTAAGAGGGAGAGAGAGAGAGAGAAAGAGAGAGAGAGAAACACAAAGTGAATGAAATAAGAAACCAAAAACACACCTGAGCTTGGAGTTGCATAAATGAATCAACAATATCAGGATGATCCCTGGGTCCTAAAATATAATAAAGATGAAACTTAAGAAATCATAAGAGAATAAGAATAATATACAAACAGCAACTGAATAGATTCAACAGTCATGTAGAAATAAAAGAAAACTCAAAAATATCTCATCGAAATAATTCTCAGGTGAATAAGGAACAAAGGGGTGGTGGGGGGAGGGCATATGAAGCTTTGGCAAGTCTTGGAAGAACAAAAACAAAAAACAGGCAGAGGACAAAGACATGGGTCTGTTTGGAGAGAAACAAAGAAAGAAGTAACGAGAGAAAAAGAACAAACCTAAAGAAACAAAAGTGGGTTTGGAGTGGGAACCCAGGAGGCACCTCTGTTACTGTTACAATTTGGAGGGAAAGAGGCACCAAACCTAAATGAATCCCCCATCAAATCCCCCCATGAGACGCTGCTGGCATCGTTGTGATCAAACAGCAAACACATTTCCTTTCAGATTGAAATATGTGCCTCAGGGAGAGAGGTGATCATCGAGGGTTCATTCAGAACTGGTCAATAAGAACCCCTTTGCTTCAAAGGTGAACCTATAACCATCGGTATGAGTCACACTTAGTAGGGAGATTCTGATATAACCACTTCCCTTATGCTGGACACAAACTACAAGACTTTTAAATGTGACGGGTTACAAATTAGGCACAATTAAAACACACAAATCTGTTAGAAGCTTCTGGACCGAAGAATCTGCATTGAGATTCCTGTTTTTCAAACATGGTCTAAGTTTGATGTTAGAGCGTCTCCAACAGCAAACTCATAGTCAACCAGAACAAGTGCCTGTAGTGAGCGCCCAGCTTTAGCTGTTCCCAGACTCCAAACAAGTTTCCTGCTCAATACCCCTCCTCCAGCCCTCATCCACAGACACACACAACTCCTTCAGAGAGTACAGGGCTTATATTAGAGGACTTCAGTCTAACCACACAGTGGCTTCAGCTGTGTGGAACTGGCCTGGACTGGATAAGGCTACATCTATACCACTATGTTCTTATTTGAAAACAGCATATCCAGACAAGGGTTTCAGCTCCACATCAGCCGTAATCTGCTTCTACACTGACACACCTAAAAAAGAATACCGTATGACTATTCACGAACACTAGGCATGTGTGTGCCAGTGTGATCAGGGAGCTGATACTATCCTGTGCACTAATTTACTTAGTTTAAAAATAAATAAATACTAGTACTGAGAAAGAATGGTGCAAAACATGGTCAAGGATTTGTCAACAATGTTGACACCGATGAGTCAACAATGAGGAGAGCGTGAAACTGAAGCCGATTGTGAAGTTGTGGCCACTAAGAACCAATCAGGTAATAAATGCTGGAACTGCATTGTCATTAACAAAAGACTAAATTTTTGACCGTCCAGACTAGAAAGCTGCCTGAGTTCACGAACTAAAATGGAGACAGCGGCATTCTAAAATACCAAGATAGTTGACAGAAGGTATATGATTCTTTTTTAGTTGAAAATGGGGTAGCATGTAGGTTAGCCTAAGGAAGAGAACTCTGTGCTTAGTGCTGTGACTGTATCCTGCACTGATACTGTCTAATGAAAGGCCCCTGCTCAGAAAAAAAAAGAGTTTAGAGGCAAGAAGGAGAAGCAGCCATCACTTAATCAGTCAAAGCAGGAAAGGAAGAGAGGAAAAATGGGACAACACAAAAGGAAAGGAGGGGAGGGGATGAGAGGGCAGGGAAGGCAGACAATCCTGATTCAAGAACTATAAGCCAGGTGTCTTATATTTAAATTTATCATCTTCTTGATGTCCATCTTGTGTTAGGTGAAAATCCGAACATTAGTTTGGCTCTGGAGTCACGCACATGAGGATGGAAGTCATTTTCATGCAACAGTAAATTCATCCACGTCACTGTTCATGTAAAAAAACAAAATAAGTAAGTAAAATAAATAAATAATTGGTACAAAGACTCGGCTGATCAAGATAGGAAACATTGCAACATGTCATTTGTACAAGTTTAAAGTAAAACCAAAATGGGCTTAAAATTATTTAATCAATGATGAGGAGCAGCAACAGTCTGCGGCACTGATGAAATTATCATGAGACTTTGTCTTCTTAACACACCGAGCAGACAAGACCACTGTGTTTCCAGCTACATTAAAGAGTAACAAGAGCAAACTTTTAAAGGTTGAATGGACAGCAGAGTTCATTGACCTCTAACCTTTGCCTGTTTGTGGCCTCCAGACTGAGCCGATTTACTAACTGAAAATGGTGCAGCACTTCAGCAGTCACAATGGGAGTATATTCCACTATCATACACATAATACACACATACACATTTCTTTTTAGAGTCACCCTGCAGTCGAAAACATCAAGTTACTAGTTCAGAACCTAAGAAATCAAATATGATCAGAAGAATTCAACCACTGACTTCAACAATAAACACAGCCTCATCCCTGCTGGACCCCCTACCTTGCTGGAAGATGGACAGTGTAACCGAGGTAACCAGCTCAAACAGAGCTTTGATGGGTGGGAAGTGGTCTGTCTCACTAGCAAATATATGCACCATCTGAAACAGCAGGACATCAAATTAGACACTCACTATGTGAGCATGCACACATGGCATCAGGTTATTATGGACTATGGCACGAAATCAGAGAATGGCTTCACATGCAAAGCATTAGGCTAAACACACTGTGAGATACGTACAGCTGGTCAAAATTCAGAATTCTCTACTCAAGACTATACTGCTGCAATGTTTTATTCGTGTCATTTGACACTGCAGGCTGGTGCAGTGAGTGAACAAGCTCTATAATAGGAGCAGACGTGTCTCAATTTAATAAATACTGTAAATCTAGTGAAGTGGTGAAGAAATTAGTGCTGAACAACACATTAAGCCTTAGAGGAAATAGATTTATTTACAGTTATACTTAGATTTAACTTATTTGTAACACAAAGACCCACAGCCAACAGTAATGATTTTTGGTCTCCTCATACTGCTGACAGAGCTTCCTGGCTGAAGCTGTCATGTACATCCTAAAATTCCTTGCACTACAACATGGTCTTTGCACTGGTTGGTGCTTGGTCTAACAAACTTGCTCTTGCAGTTTTTATCTATTTGACTTTGGTCCGAAAATTACAATTAGCAAGTTTGGCTAGATTATTATCATCAGTGAGGGAAAAAGCCTGAGTCAAATTTTATAACCGAGTGATAGAAATAACATAACTTGAATTTTAATTAAAGTTTTAATGAGTTTATAGGTCTAATCTATTTAAGTGAATGCTTAAAAATCAAGTCATGAACTGAAGCTGTTAGCTTTATAAACTTCTTATTAACCTTGGATTCATGGGTGCATAGCTCATTAGTTCATATTGCATCCTTTCTTCCAAAGCTCTAAAATCTCTCTTCATCTATGAACACAACACAGAATCCTGACGTGCGTACCTGTCGTGTGAGGTCGAGGGCCGGAGCCTGGGGAATCGTACTGTACATCTGCCCAAGCATCTCACTTAGCTGAGAAACCATAGGAGCAAAGTCATGGAGCAGAGTCTTCACAGACTTCTCAAAGATGGCACAAACAGCCTGAGGAGAGACATGAGATCAGTTTCACTTGAATGTCATCAGCATCTCGGTGTGTTATTCATGGACTGAGTTCTACGGAAGCAGAAGTCTGTCTGGATGTGGTCCATGTATTGACAACTAACCTCTACAACCTGCGAGTCATTGAGCCACTTGCTGAGGACAGTCTGTATGAGAGCAAAGACCTGCTGCAAAACCACCACCACCTGACACACACACACAAACAATCTTCATTTAACTTCAATGAAATGAACAGAACATACTGGTAATTAACAAGGACTAGCATTAAATATAAGCATGTTACACATGGATCATGTCTAATAGCAGAATAAGCAATGTCTATGGTCTATTATTTGAAGGTATGACATTATGTGGCTCCATTTTATTGATAAAAGTGAAGCCTTTGTTTTCTACTATGCTGTAAGGTAAACGCGGGTATTTTGAAATAAAACCTGAATCAATTAAGAATCTTTGAGGATAAGAATAAGAATCATGAATTTTACATTAATCTTTCTCTTTTTTTTGACACCTCAAGGTTAGTGCAGAGGGGCTGTATGTGTGAATGCAGATGACAGCAGAACTTCCTGGTTTAAGTGAGCTCATGTGAGAACACGGCAGGAGAAACACTGGAGGATCCACATTGAGTAAATGGGCAAGCATCCTGGCTTTCACAAGCCAGACGTCGCCCTCTGGAGATTCTCCTGCTGTCGTGAACATGCCTCACACAGACAATATCCTGCTGCATTTGTCACACATGATCAGCAAACTATAAAGAATATCCCAACTGAATTCTCTGAACATTGCCTTGAGTTCATGTCTGAAAAAGGCTCTAGATTTAGTCTTTTGCTAATAGTCCGCGTATAGCCCGACCCAACTGAAGAGAATAATGACAGTGTGCGGTGACTGACCGGGTTCGGTCCTGGTGGAGGTGGGGCTGTTTTGACAGGTGGCACTGATCCTTCTGCTGTCTCATCATCCTGCTTGCTGATGTCAAGTGTAGTGAACAGGTTGGACAACAGCCCCAGTATGTGAATGATTGCTAATTTATTAGAGGGATTAGGCTGAAAGAAGAAAAAGAAACAGACAAATTAAGATTCATTATTTTAACTAGCTGGCAAACTCAAAAATAATTGTCATTATTCATTGAAAAAAATATATTAATACTTGTCCTTAAAAATATGAAACAACACAATGGGTAGGTGTTGAAGAAGAGAGAAAAACAGAACACAATGGCTCATTTTCATACCAGTGGCATCATCACACACACTCCCACCTCCCAAAGGTAATATCATTAATTAGGGTTTCTCTAGCAATATGTAATTATTGCTTTGTCTCCATGGTGATGAAACAAAACTTAACAACTGTGAAGGGGACAAAGAGGCTGCCGCACCCTCTTCCAGCCACATCTGTCATATAAAATCTATTCCCTTCACATTAAAGATGCTTTTACTAAAACAGCTTTTTCCGTCAACCCCGTCAGACATCACAGTCGTTCACCCCGATGTCATGTCATGTAACCTGAAGGTCTCCCCACTAGGTGCCACTATTTGTTCTGCTCTAAACAAAGCTCATGATTTCTTAGTCTGATGTAATGTTGATACATCAAAAACCTAGACACAAAACAAGAGGACAGGGAAGAAGACAGTAAAGAATGAAAGAGACAACGTGTGACTGTGAGTAGAGAACAGATACTGACAGAGATATGAAAAGCTCCATATGAAACAACATCCAAGGTCTTCATGGTGTACAGAACAAGCGATTGGGAGAAATTCTCCAACTTCAATAAATATCAGTTTATTTTTAGACACGTTTAGATCCACATTTAAACTATCGTCTGTGACAAACAAGCTCCAGGCTCCATTAGATCTGACATTTTAACAGGCACAATTATTTAGTGTGCGTGTAGGCACTTTTTCATTATCTGAACGATTCATTTGTCTTGCTGTGGTGTGTGTTTGCATGAGGGGAAGAATGTGAGTCACAAGCCCATGGAGTGGAGTCGGATCCAATCTGGTCCCACAGAGAAATGTTCCACTGCAGTGACACCACACAGAAACACGTTTCTATTGGCCAGAGTCCCCCTGTGCTCTTTGTTGGTATGAATTTACGGTCACACATTGGTTTGTGCACATACCGTCTCATCCGCTAGCTTCTCCAGCTGCTGAATGTATGGCGTGATGAGAGAGTGAAGGTTTCTTAAGATGTCTTCGACGGGGAGAGCGGAGAGCAGAAAGCCCAGAGCCTGCATCAGCCACATGCACTGACTCGTCTGCAGGAAGAGACAAGCAGATGTTGTTTCAGTTTAACCATGAGAATCTATACATAATGTGTCAATCTACAAACAAGTTACATCATTTTCTTCTGCATTTGTTATTAAATAAGTGTCAAAACAGACAGAGAATGAATGTGAGAAGACAAACACTGACCTTGTGGATTTGCTTTATAAGCACCTCCTTTAGAGAAAAAGAAGATTTGAGTGATAGGTCCATTATTTAGAACATACAAGAAAAACAGATTTCAAAGACTAAAAGCTGCTTCTATAAAAAAGGAGCAAATAAACTGTTAAGCTACAGTATTATTATATGATGGCCAGGAGAGCTCAACAAATCAAGTAAAAGTGCAAAAAGACACTTAATGTGACACTGGCATATTGCACATACACAAATACACTTTAATTAGGTACAGCAAAAAAACATGCTACATCACTATTTTGTGTCCACTGGAATCACTGCCATTGTCGTCATTACGACATGCATTTGCAGCACATTTCTGTATTTAATTGTGCATGTGCAGTAAAACTGATGAATAGGTTTTATGAGTGTGTTCTCCCGGCCACCATATTATTATAAATGTATAACATGTATTCATCATGCATATTTTTTTAAATAACACAGACATACCTGAGAGACAGCTACTATGTTGGTTGCGTAAGGTGGCAGGTCATATTTGCATTCTCGACAAATTTTCTTCAGTGTAGAGACAGAGGACACAGAGAGGTCTGGGTTCCCTAAAGCCTGAAGAACCAACGGCAAAACGCTGCTGAGCATCACCGGGTGATCTGCCAGCCATTCAGCCAGAGCACCTAGAGGGAGAACAGTTCAGATACTGACTGAGAAACCAGCTGTGTGTCACTGGACTCAAACACTGTCAATTTTACCTTAATTTCAACTGACAGAGAGTGAAATGAGTGCAAAGACCTTACATGTTGTTACGAGAAATGTAAATTGGTTCATTACAATTCTGCAACAGCCCACCCCTGTCAAGCTGCTGTCAGTAAAATACTCAAGATAAAGTTAATTCTAACGTAACTATAACAGTATAGTATGCTGCCGTTTTCGTGATCCACCGCTTGCTCTCACTGACAACATGGACAGAAGGGAAAACAGATTTCAGCCCCTCAAGAGGCTCACCTCATCTGCTTCAGTCTGTGATATCTTAAAAATATGTTCACTTTCTGGCTATAAACTGAAGTTTGTAAACCACTCACTCGCAGCTCTAGCAACAAAGTTCATTGAGATTATTAGCTATTTTGCATTATGACGGTCAGAAGTTGTTAACCCACTGCTGCCTCCACCAGTAAGTTACAATTTGTTATTTTGTGAATTTTCCAGAAATAGCCTTCTAATGGCGTAATAACACATATTCGTCAGATAACACATACTTAAGAAAGAGTATATTTTATTAGGTAAGCCTTTAGTTGGAGGGCTTTTTGAACCTGATGCTTTGAACCATCAGGTTCAAAGCACAAATCTTCCTTCTTTGAGGCGACGGTGCTCTGTGCCGACCCTAGATGCCACTTTTCTACACTTGTAAATTGCACTTCATCTGTTAGGACAACCCGTATTTGTCTTACCTATTGTAAACATCACTGTGTCTGCTAACTGGACGTTGTTGATGTTGATTCTGGGAATGAGTCCTATTAGGCCCGGGATGACGTCAGAGTAGTTCACATCTATCGTCTCTGCTATGGACTGGAAGCCATACAACAAAGCTTCTGTGTGCTGGAGGAGGAGAGTGCTGTTAGTGTACAGTGCAAACAATTAAGAAAAGCTGTAATAATAACAACAATCACAAGTGAGAAGTATCTACAATTAGCATGGAAAAATGCTAAGATAAATAGAAACTGGATTTTGTATGAGGACTGAAAACAAAAGTCCTCATACAACATATTTTAACATATGATAATGTGAAAAATGCTCTCCAATGCTCCTTTAAAAGCATCATTCATAAAACTGTTGTTTTTTGTGTGTGTTGTTTTTAGTGCTGGATTCTGTGTGAATCTTCTGTGCTTCTCACCCACCTGCCATGACGTGGGCTGCTCTGCATTTGTCAACAGTCGCCCCAGTTTATCGTACAGGTTACTCAGCAGCTCTGCTCCAAGCATCTCATACACATACATGAGTGTGTCTGAGATATCCACCCTGAACGACAGAAGTGCAAACAGAGATTTTAAGGGTCATACAATCGAGAAAAATTAAATGTGCATCAATATGCCACAGATATTATGCCCTCTTGGCATCAGTCCAGTGAGATTGTACTGCAGAAAATACACACTCATTTTCTGACCTATCATCCTGTCAGTGAGTCATTTCTGAAACACTAATTGAATCATGCACGCAACAGTGTGCAGCAGAAAAAGTGATGTACACAACAGGAATATACAGTTTCAGCCTGACAAATGCACACAGAAATACACATACCTGTAGATCCTGAACTGCTCTTTCTCATCTGAGGACCAGGATGCATACTCCTGGTCAGATGGAAACTGGGCTTTGTGTAGCAAAACGTCCACCAATTGGAAATACACTGGCCTGTAGACCTGCAGATAAACTGCCTGCTTATCTGACTCAAACGACATGATTTCATCCTGAGGAGGGAGATATAAGCGACGAGAAAAAGAGAACAGTCTTACTCTTAGCATCGGTTATGTTTCCCAAACAAGGCTTGTAACTACACACTTCATTAAATTTTTTTTTTTTAAAAAGGCAACACCACAAGAATCATTAAAACATCTTTATCTTCCCATTACCAGCTCACATTAAACAAGAAGGTGTTTATGGTGCATAACAGTAGATCTTTTCAGATATGCAGCTGCATTTTATTACTTTTAAAAGAAAGACAAATGCCAGAATTATTTTTATACCAAAAAATGCATAAATTATAATGACCATGTATATTTAGCTCTGTTTTTATATTCATGAGCTTTTAAACTGTGACAAGATGACTGATTCAAGCCTAATGGACCTCATCGTATCACAATGAGCAAAGCTTATTTTGAGGCTAGAAAAATGTGTCAGATGGAAAAAGTGTAGTGATTTACCACAATAATACCTTGATATTAAGCTAGAGAGAAATCTTGATATTTAACATTTCTTACTTGAAGTGTGTACCAGAAGGTAAGTGTCAGGGAGCTTGTGGTTTCGTTGACTGGGTAGTGGCCAGGAATTCCTGTACAAAACATGATCATGTTGACTAAAGCCAGGAAGCTTTGCCAGTGATCCACCTGCTCCAACAGAGTCCTGCGTGAAAGTGAGAGAAAAGAAACAGCTGTTCAATGCAATTGGTGGATTAAGGTCTGAAGTCTGCAAACAGAGATGGTTGTTGTTGGGTCATTTTGTTGAGAGTGGTTTTAAGGAGTTGCTAAGATCAGTGTCTTGTTACTGGATTGGGTAAAACATTTTATAATCACTCCTTTAAATATATCTGAAATTAAGAATATAAGAATCCCACCAAAGACTGATCAATAATTGATTTGAAAATGAGGGCTTAATTATAACTAAAAGCAAATTGGACACTCTAAATTGACTTTAGGTGTGAGTGTGAATTATTGTCCTTTTTATAATTACTTTATCAAACAAAGACATCTTTTGATAAGTTTTCTTTTTTGATTGAACAGTGTTTTGTGCAGAAAAAAATCATGAAAATTCATGCATATTGGAAGCAATTTACATTTCCTTAGAACAACTATAGAACACTTTATTTTTTTATTGTTATCGGAAGTTCTGATGCTCCATTTTATGGAGCATTAGCACTCTTTTTTTTAATGGACTTCGTTATAATTGCAAATCAAATGGCAACACATTACAATTAGATTTTTACAAAATTGTTCAGCCTGGATGAAAATTATGTACTCACCTGGAGTGGTTCTCTCCTAGTGTAACAGCGATCCGGCAGATACCATGACAGGTCTCCATGTCTCCATTCTGAACAGCCTCTCTGAGCTGCTCCTGGAGGGCCAGCACTTGAGGCACCAGTTTCAGCAAAGTGTTCACATATCTAAAGACCCACAAATGCACACACAGAAAAACACCACAATTGACAGTTTAGAGTTCAGTTCATTTGAAGAAAATGTGTTGAGACCAGTCACAGTAGAGAGGGGAAGAACATCACAGGCACAACCGGTGAGCCTCGCCTGGTAAACATAAATCTGACTCACACTGCTCATAGCTATGTTGATGTATTTATTACTCCCTCTCAAGACAATAGGTGTTTATTTCACATCAAATCACAGTCTGTGTCAGTCTAACCTCTGATCCAGCACACCCACCCCTAAAAATCCACACATCTTCTGGGGAACCAGAAAATCTATTCAGAGCTGCTGCTCAGAGCTGCACTGCTGTCAGATGTTATTCTGTCTTCCTCCTGCTGTCTCAGCCATCTTTATTAGCTCCAGCTAAAACACACACAAGAGTTCACACCCTTCAAAGCAGGCTCAGATCTAGTCATATGACAACATCCTCTTTTCACCCTTAATGACGCCCAGTGAAGGGATGACATTTGGAGATGAAGGTCGCACGAGCATGTGCGCCTGAAAGTCACAGAGGACACTGTGTGCATACGTGAGTGATGCGAATTGTAAACAGTATGTGTGTGTAAGTCCCAGGGGGTTTTGTCGTATGGAAGTGGTGCTTTATCTTTTATGAGAACATCAATAATGACGTAAGTCCACATTGATGAATATTCATCAATGACATAGCAAGGTTGGATTGGACAAAATAAACCAGGGAAACTACTGCAAAGCCTCTTTACCCAAAAAACACAAACACCTGCTAACGTCTACCTCTTGTCTGCAATGGGAAACAACATAATTGGCTTTTAATTCCAGGTAATAGACACAGGTTTTTATCTGCTACAGAACCCATCGGCAGTGAGCACACTCATTTTATTTCTTCGACTTTATTTTGGATGTCTACTCAGAGTCTCCATCTTTTCAAGCATGGCATAATATATATATAACTGTTTAGAATAATATCATGTCTCCTAATTTTGTTCAAAAAATATTCAAGTACAACCAAATATTAAAGTGTAACATTAGACTGCCCTCTGTGGTGCTTTTACAGCGTGTCTGTGCATGATGTTGTACAAGACACAATGAACAAAAACATACGGCTGCTGCTTTTAGTGTAAAAGAGATATAATACAGCTTTAATCTGCAATGAATTTTATTATTTTAGTCAATTCATTCATCTATTTCTTCAATTTATTAACAAATCATGAGACCCAATGAAAAAAACCTCAACTACACTGAAACCAACATTGCAGAAAAAAAAGAACATTCGATTATTCAACGGTTCTATTCCTCTCAATTGTTTCAGCATTAATATAATCCCTTATTAAACAGTGGCAGCTAAAAAAAGAGGCTAGAAATAATGACGCAGATGTGCATCCTCTGCTCTGTAGGTTAAATGCATCTCTTCCCACAGAACTGGGAAGCATTTATTACTCTAATTTCCCTCAGGTCCTCTTTTGAGCAGGGAAGCTGGATTTATGGTGCTGCCTTATGAAGCCCAGTCCCCCTGCTCAGCGGTCCATGCTGATTCAGCCTTCTCAGGAGAGAGCTCCACCCTGTTGAGATGTGTCTGCCCTCCATCTAATAATCCTGGACCTGTGTCTGTGCTGGCCTACATCCTCTGTGTCCTGTTGAGGGAGTGACTATGGGGGAGCTGCACAGACACTGACTGCCCTTACTGTAACACAGAGTGAGCATGTGTGAGTGTGTGTTCAATGAAAGACTGCTCTCCTGCACTCAGTGGCTCATTCATTTTTAACAAGATGTTTTGCAGATGCAGGTCATGCACTCTTAGCTCTGGAAAAGAGGATTCTGTGTTGTAGAGGATGTGATTAAAAGCAGAACAAAGATGTGTACGTGCTCCTCCATTGACCTCATAAAAGGTGACATTCTGGTTGTTGAGACTGCAGTCTCCTCCTTTCTAACCTCTTTTACTCCCTTGTCCTGCTGTTGTACATGTTCTCCATCTATCCTGCCTCCTCCTCCTTTCTTCCCTCCACCCTCCCCCCCTCGAATCCCCTCTGCAATTACTGCAACACTCTGAGACAGGGGAAATGGGTTGCCTGGCAACAGGATGCAGCTGGACCAATAGCATCCCCCCAAATGAGTTGATTGTAATGTGTTTAAACAGAGGGAGAGAACAAGAGAAAGGGTGGATGGATTAATAATAATGGCAGAAGAAGAGAAAGGGGAAAGGCTGAGTCCAAAGAAAAGATAGAAAATATATAAACAACAAAGCAGGAAATACAAAAGGTGAGATATGACTTTTGAAAAAGGAAGTAGCGCTGTAAGACATGGACTAAACCCCACACCCTGCAGACAACTCCAGAGATTACTGTTTGTTTACCACGCCAAATCACTAACTACACACACACAAACTGACTGTACAGATGTGCCCACTGTCGATGTGTGTGGAAGTATGTGTATGTGTATGTGAGTGTATCTGTCTGCAGGACTGACAGGGAAAGAGCAAAAAAAGAGTCATGAGTAGCAGAATAAATCAAAGCTCTGCTGCTCACAATTACAAAAGTAAATCACATGTTTATCAGTTAATAATGTGGCTGAGCGGGGCAAATACATCTAGAAATTGATGATGTTTACTGTAAAAACCACTTCCTCTTCCTGTGCTTCAGATGTTGTGAGCGATAATGGAGCAAGACAGCCAGACAGGGGAAGAAATAAAGTGCTGCTCACTAGAGCTGTGTTAAAAAAAGTTTTTTCTAATTCATATTGAATTTTATTTTGAAGATCCAAGAAAAACTTCAATCTTCATAAAATCCCGAGATTGCTCTTTAAACATAATTCCATTACTTCCATACTAATCTCATAAGACTATTGCAATCATGTAAGACTTGACAGTGATAGTCTTGCGTGATCACAAACTGTTAGCTCAGGTGAAGCTAACAACTAAGCTAACATCGGAGTCTGCAGATTTGTTAATTACTTAACCATCTATGGTGTAGAACCACAAATGCTTCTATGCAGCAGTTTTTCCAGATGCATTGGTGGTGCAACAGTTTTGTTTGTTTGTGTCCACCACTGTCACCTCCAAACATAACACCACTATTGTCCAAGTCTGATGAGCAAAGAGGGCATGGATGCAGGCCAAGCTGTGCTCACAGCACCCTCTGTTGGACAACGTGTTAATTACATTAAAATGTCTGATGCATTTCTAAGCTGAATATTTTAAACTTGAACAGGTTTTTAATGTTTGAGTTTGAAAAATCACCTATGACTGTAATGTTGAGTTGTACCGTGTGGTCATATAAAATATAAAGTGAATCAGTGTAACTACTTCATGGTCAAATTTTAATCTAATATTAATATTTTTAATAAAGCACCAGGTTAGAGACAAACATTTATACAATTAGCCGCATTGGTTCTGTGAAGATATTTCATAACGACGCAACATTGGTATGGAAACTGAAATATCTCTTAATGAATCAATATTGAAATTGAATTTTTAAATCAAATTGAAAATTGACTGAAATCAGTTTCCTCCCACAGTCCAGAAACATGCAGATTTGGGGATTAGGCAAAATTGACCATAGATGTGAGAGTGAACGGTTGTCTCTATTGGCGCTTTTCCACTAGTCAAGCCATGCCTTGCCTCACCACAGTGACATTGTTTTACACGCGACACACACAAACTAGTGACTTGTAAAGCAGTCGTTTTCAGTGCACTCCGTTAATTAAAAAATATTTGTTGACAGAATCATTCAGGACTTCCTGCATGACCAGAGCGCAGACTCCATCTGACACAGTCCCTGAACTGAAATACAGCCACAGGGGTTGTGATGAGGCTCGCTGCTCCCAATCACCAGCTTTCAGCAGTGCTGTCGCTAATTACGCCAGACTCCTCTGTTAAATATTGAGATTTTAAACATTTCATTGTTAAATATTGGATATTAACGCACATCTTGATGATTTTAAGTCATTTTAACTGATCTACAGTTGGCCATTGTTCGGTTTGATTCTTGTGTCCGACGTTGCGGTCATGCGTCTTCCTATGACGGCACTCTGACCAATCAGTGGCCGGCAGTCTGACGACTTTGCTTGGAACCTTGCCAGAGCAGGTATTTAAAAAGTACCTGGTACTATCACTAATGGCAAAGCTGTGCCGAGGCGAGGCGTGTCATGCCAGGACTATGTTATTGAAAAGCGATATTTGTAGCCATGTGAAGGACTGTCTGGCGACCTGACCTACCCCGCCCTTTCGCCCTTTATAAAAAGCTGTGATACAGCAGTAGAAGATGGATGGACTCAAATCAGGAGCTTGTGAATTGGAACATCGATTAAGGTGACCAGCAGCAATACCCAGCCCTGCTGCTCAAGCTATAGTTATAGCTATAGTTCCAAGCCCCCATCAAAATCCTTCAGCATTTACTCCCATTTCACTCCCCTCTCCCTAATAGGAGACCTTCATACTCCTCTCCTATCTAAAAAAGATAATTTAAAACTCTGTCTTCTTAGGAATTTATTTATTTATTTAACTTTTATCACCTAGAAGCAAAACAAATCAAACATACTATATCTACTCGCACGCACGTCCATGAATCACACAGTGCACTAACAAACAGAGGCCAAGTGTGTCTCAGGAGACGCCACTAATCAGGCAGTCGAGACATTTGGGAGGATCTGACAAACACACACACTGGGAAACATGCACATGATGAAGACCTGTGATCAGTTCTACACAAGTGACACAAAAAAATAAATAGAAACAGAAAATGAAAAAGAAAGAAACCAGAGCCCCATCTCTAACTAATGTAGTGTGTCCTATTAGCTCAGCAAGACTTGCTGAGGTTGAGAAGGTTCTACCTGTAACTCCGGCATCTATTAATCGTCTTCCCACCACCTGCTTGTTTGACATGACATCAGTGTTTAAAATCACTTGTCAGCAGCTGTGCAGAGGTATGGAGGATGTAGTCTTTTATCCTCACACTTTCACACCTTCCCCAATGTCCTCCCTCTGTCTCTTTGCATCGTCCCGACACCCCCCGCCCTCTCTTTCTCTTTCTACCCTTTTCTCGAGAGGAGGAGTAATGGGTGCCTGCCATGTCTGAATCAGCCAGGGCATGATGACATCTCTCCCCGGCTCTGTTACCATAGCAACACCAGCCAACCGAGAAATGCTGCGCTCTTCCCTCTGGCTGTCAACTTGCCCTGTATCAATTCCTCCTTCCTTCTCTCCATCCCTCCCAAACTGTCCTCCAATGCCTAACCTGTCTGTTTACTGCTGTTGGCTAATGTAACTTTTTTTAAACCGTCTTCTCCCTCTCTGTCATCTCCTGAATGTAACTTCTACATGTCATATTATTATTAATATTACTTTCTTGTGCCTTTTACTTTGGTGGATGCCACTATGAGGACCCAGTGACACACATGTGTGCAGTAAAAGCAATACAGTGATTTGTGTGTTTATACTTGATGTTATTTAATGCAATTTCCATGACAGAACACACCTTTGGGAGTCGGGCTGTGAGATGGCATTGACTATTGCCTCAACTGCTGTGTCGAAGAGCTCAGGGTCAGGCAGTGCAGCGAAGCAGTCATGCACCAGGGCTTCACTCTCGCTGAGGGGAACATCCAGCAGCACCCAGGAAGACAGGCAGCGCAGCACACGAGCTTTCA
Organism: Solea solea; assembly: GCF_958295425.1. Classification (NCBI taxonomy): domain Eukaryota; kingdom Metazoa; phylum Chordata; class Actinopteri; order Pleuronectiformes; family Soleidae; genus Solea; species Solea solea. The sequence continues at coordinate 3,367,860 of NC_081142.1, read as the reverse complement.
CTGCCCCGGGACTGTCTGTCCGCCTCAGCAGTTGCTGCAGTAAGGGACAAACTGACCCCCACTCTTGGCCCAAGGCGCCCCGAACCTAGAGGGAGGATGACAACATGGATTGGACTGCAGTCTTTCTCAAATGATACACTGTCCCTCTGTCTGAAGAGGAGACCTAGGTATCAAGTTTTTGATGCTGGTGCCACTGAGACTTTATTTTTAATATGTATTGTATGAACAATATGTATTTTTTCTTTACACCTTTCTTTTGAGAATTTATCTTTCCAAACTTTGGAGACAGTACTAACATGGTAACAGTATGGTAATAATTAAGTAAAAGGGAAATACTATTATGGTAATAAAAGCTAATTTCCATAATAATAGTTTGGTAATAATAATAATAAAATAAGTAAAGGTATTACACTGATGGTAGCCTATAGTTATTACAAGGCTATTACCTGTATATTACTTTGATATACATTTGTATTACTGTATTATTAGAAGATGTTATTGCTTTAATATTACTACCCCATTACAAATGTATTACCATACTGTAACCAAACAGTTACCATGTTATTACTGTACTCTAATGTAAAATGTTTTTTTAATCAACAAGATGTTTGAGTTTGAGTTAATTTAAGGATATAGTGTGTCAGAATAAGTTACATCTAATGCCGAGTGTAAAAACAAAAAACAGGACTACTCCAGGTGTTCTTTTTCTTTGTTCGCATAAAGAAACTCTGATTTGTCCGTTTTAGCTACTGTAGGAACCAAAAGAGCCTAAACAACACAAAACAGACTATTGTAAGCTACAAAAATTAATTATTAGATACTTAAACAAAGATACTTATAGGAGTAGTATATAAAATAGTGGTCTCTATTTATAGAGATCTACCATGATATTAATAAATTAGACAAAATATAATTTATTAACAAAAATCTTCCAATAAAATTTATTATTTTTTATATTTTTAGAGATTGTTTACTTTATACAATACATTTATGGACCTGAAGCAGCAACCCAACACAAATGCTCAACACAGACACATGGCAGGTTAGACACTGAAATCACAATATATACTGTAAGAATATCAAAATATACACAGAGAATCATAATCAGGAAACAAGAATAAACTACAACTAAGTATTTGCTGCTTATTTCTCAGTCTTGGCCATTTTTGAACCTCAAGACGTGGCTGAGTAAGGTCACAAAATGCTAAGTTTAGCGAATTTAAAGAATTCAGGTTAAAAAAAAAAGGTCTGGGAGAAGCAGTTCCCTGAAGACATACCAGTCCCTTTCTGTACTGTGGCAGGCGGCTGGTCTGGAACTCTTCAGGCAGGACAGTGAGAAGCTCCAGCAGCGCCAGGCAGCGTGCCCGCCCATCCACCCCACACCCCTCCTCCTGGAACACCCGCACCATCTCTGCCACTGCACCCGGCCAGGACTCGGGCATTGTGTTGAGTGCCAGAGAGGCCAGGGCCACACACAGGCGAGTGAGCACCATCTTGGAGCCAGAGGAGAAGCAGGCAATCTGGGAGAACAGCTGGGTCTTCAGAGACTCATACTGGTCTGAGGGTATGTCTGACCAATAACGAGAGATCTTGGTGTGAAGTGCACTAGCACCAAAATACTGGATTTCAGGCACCTGTGAGAGATGAACAGAAGGAATGCAAATACTACAAAATGTTTTTCAATACAGATATATATACACAGAAAAGTGTGGGCAAACAGAAAATGTTACTTATAAGCAGAAGAACAAATAGAATTTAATCTTTAACAAAATAAAGCTGAGGCAGTGTGTTACACTCAGAAAACCTTCATTCACACAAGGGCTGCAGAAATCAATGAATTAGTGGTCAGCTACTAAACCCTTTAGAAACAAATTCTCAGATTTGTGAGTGTAATGTGAATACTTTTTGATTTCTTTGACTAAAGATATATTTTTTTCTCAGTAATATTTTTAGCTATCGTTATTTTGATGTTTGGGAAACACTGATTTATTTAATTTTTTAAATAACTAATTGATTTATGTATTATGACATTGTATGTGGATGAATAACAATAAAGACTATCAAATAGTGTAGGTGTAAGTATTGGACAAAAGCAGGTGCTCAATGTTAAAGGACTTAGATCACAATGAAGCACACAGAAATGGGTGTCTGTGTGTTTACATTCACTGTACCTTATCTGGGCTCAGCAGGACCCAGCAAAACTGCCAGGCCTGAGGCGAGACCTGAGCCTGCATTAGCCATTTTTGGGCCAGATTCTTGTTTTCTATATTGGGATCATAGTACAACTGGTGGAGGGCCTAAGAAGAAAGGAGAAAAACAACAATACAAGTGTGAGTCAACAGTAACCAATAGATGGTTGAACATATTTGAAAATTCTGTCTTCTAACAAAGAACTGGTTACATTGCAAAAAAAGCATTTCTCTCACTCGCTAACAGGCAAACACACAGCAGTTTATTGTGACGTTAACCTGGACAATGGGGAAAGCAATGACCTGAAAATAGCTCTCTCTGGAGTACAGCGGTGAGTAATTTGAGTACTTGAATACAAGGAGAGCAAGAAGGAGAAAACCAAAGGGAAAGGGGATTACGTATGAATGCAAGTGAGGGAAATAAAGGAGGGGGGAAAAATGTATCTATATATACTGTATATATATGGTCACTGAACTGAAACCACTGACAGCCAGTGTCTGACAGGCAACTCTGGGAAAAGCTTCTGATCCTTGTCTTTCACCCCTGAAGCCTGCTCACATCAATTAATTCTCCAACATCAACCACTCTCTGTTTCCTACCTCCTCCCAGCCCATTAAACGTCTGCATCCTTCTTGTACTTAAACTTATTTCTCATCTCTTCTTGGACATATGATTTTGCAATTCATATGTCCAATATGCAAACCAATATTGAGTTGCAAAATCCTCTGCTCAAGCTTTTAATATATGCTTTTTCATGTGTGCTATACACAAATTTCACAAGACTACCATGGTCATGGAAATATATTATATTATACATTATATACATATGAAATGAAAATCAGTAGCGATGCCCAGCCCAAGTATGTGTGAGCACAAATGTCCGCGATGCTACAGAGATTCTTCAGCTGATGTGAGAACACAGATGGAGAAACCTCGTAGGATCAACAGTGATTGAACAGGTGAGTGAACTGCTTCCTGCATGCTCAAGCCAGATGCCACCCCTAACCTGAATCCTCTGGAGATTCTCCTCCTGTGTTGAATGCGTCTCATGCAGACAATGCCCCACTAAATACGGACATAACCATTTATTTATTTATCTATTTTATTTATTTATTTATTTATCTATTTCAGTCATGACATTTAGATCACTCATCACATAACATTGCAGTTCACACAATATACATAACCGAAAGGGAAAGCGGGAGAAGCAAAGATTAACTAGTCCCGCCCCCATTATCATCATACATTTCATTTCCTCTTTTTATTTTTATTTTTTTATGACATTTTGACAAAGAAAACATGTTTCAGCATCCGGTAGCACTCAGAGATATAGTCTAGCTTTATACAGTCAACATGAGTTCAAGTCAGAAAACAAACATGATGAACTCCACGGAAATGGAACCAGTACCATTATAAAAGGCTTATTAAGGTAACAAAAAAACATTAGTTCTTAAAGCTGTAGTGTGCAACTTTACAATATAAACAAATGTCTGTTACACTGAAACCAGTGTGAAATTAGTTCACACCATTTTTAATGTTTTAATAATTGCTCCCTACAAAATTCTAGATATTGGACCTTTAACGGAAACGCTATTCATGTAAGAAAAAAGACAAACAAACTTGGTTTATTGATCTACTGACAAAATGTTCTAATTTATGTTTACAAGCAATGGTGATGGACTCAACAGCCATCAGCGATGTACAGGCCGACCCCACAACAGAATTATCTATGTCTCTACATATTGTACAATAATATGAGTACAGCTGGCAGTGAGTTAATGAGCAGACTGTTTGCAGAGAGTTGACAGGCACTTGTATATGTGTGAGAGGGAGCTATAGGTGCCAGCAGAGCATAGCAGATACTGTATATATCACCATCTTAGCCGTTAGGTCTCATTGCTCCATGAACATCAAACATGTTTACGTTATTGAAAAATAAACAGATTAATACGTGATTAAATATTTAAGCACTGTGATTTGTCCAAGTCTTTCTGTGAATTATTATCTTGCTTACAACATAAAATGCATTAACATTTTCGTGTTTTTCTTCGTCAGCTCAATTCTGTCTTTTCTCTAAATTAGGCTGTGATATTGGACTTCACAGCAGATGATTACCACAGTCCACTGTTTGATCACAGACCAGACATCTCCTTATTCAAAACAGCAACCCCGCCTGTGTCTGAGCATGTCTGTTCTTTCTTGGTTTGTTATCAAAGCAAAGACAGTCTCTTCATTTTGCTGCTTTAATCTTCTCACAAAGAACCATCGCCTTGCTCCTCCCAGAAATCATGCCATATACGCAGCAGTTAGTTCTACTCCATCACTTATTTCTTCTTTAAAATAGTTAAAATAAGGGCCATTTTTATTTGTAGCTGAGGCAGCATCGCCACATGGAGGCAACCTGCCTGAACCACCTGGCTTCACCTGAGGATGGCATGCTCTTGGCAGGCCCTGCCAAAGGTCATTACCCTGCTCTCCTGTCCTCTTCCAAAAGGAGGACGAAGGGGAGAGGGATGCAAGTGAAAAAAACATGGCTCAGTAACAGAGAGCTTCACCATCTGCTCTGACAAATAACAACAGATTTACTATAGCTGATAGATGCTCACACCCAAACTCACGTAGAAAAACCAATGTAGTCATAATATTGTCTGTAAAGAATGAGTTTGCTCAAATAAATGTTTTTGCCCAGCCCTAATCCATTAGAAGTATTACCACAGAAATACATATAAGCTCAAGGTGGAACAAAAACGTGTTGGTGTATTTTTTAAACTAGGCTTTGAAATGGTATGTTAATTAGTTAAATTATTGGATGTGATCAGACATCTGAATTATGTAGTGAAAAAGGTTAGTTGCACTGGTAGTGCTCAAGTGTAATTGCTTTGGCATGTGCTGAGATTTTTATCACTGTGGGCAACATTATATTCTTAATTTCTGTCTTGGCCGTCTGCTGTCAACAACCACCCGCGCACGCACTCGATCACTCAAACTGTTCTTCTTTGTTCCCACTCTAACCATCATTCCTAATCACGTCTTTGATTCTCACGGTTATAACAGTGTCATGATGGGTTCGTGGTGTGATGCTGCTTTCTGCACTACAGTACCAGCACTGCTCTCTGACCACTGCCATGGCTCTGAGTTTGACACTGTAAAGAACAGATGGCTCAAAAACAAAGTTAACCTACAGCAGGTAGGTGTCGTTACCACTGCATGAGCAGTGTACAAGTGTTTGCATGTGTGTGTGCACAGGCATACATCCATAAGCCTTTCAAACCCATCTATATATTCTGCAATTAATTATTGTAATATAAATGTTTTCAAAGACAACAACAACAGTTCAATACATAGCAATATGCTGAAATGTAAATACATTGCACAAACACAAGAGATAAGCCAAAAAAAACAACTTGTGAATGTGATGTGAAATGGGCCAAAGAAGTTTGTAGCCAACCACAGTTTTTCACCCAGGAACAAAAAAAATCAATTCTTAATAATCTGACATTTATCACAAAAATCATGGACACACTGATTTATCATGAGATTTGCAGCCATGAAACTGATCAATATTCCGATCCCTAATTTCTTTCTAAAACGGCATCTCCCAGGCCAGTGCCAAACTGCTCAATAAATAGATAAGCCAATACCAGTAGATACTCAAGGTATTGATACTAGATGTGAAAAAGTGGTGTCAATAAACCAAGGAGTATATTTCTGTGTCTGATTTCTCTGCTCTGCTATGTCCTGTGACATTTAGCCACCAGGCAATGAGAATCATCCTTTTTTAAATACTATAACATCATTTAATATGAATGAGTGCAGCACTTGTTGTGTCACACATCTGATCTAAATTTCAGATGAAGACCAAATGGCAGATGTTAAACCAAGCCTTTCGATGGACAGCAGCATCCTGTGCAAGTAGTGGGCTGAGCAGATGATCACGGATAATTATGGTGACATAAAGCTGTCCCTGACTAGGTGCCCTTAAGCAAGAAGTTGACCCACTGCAGTGTTGTGCTTCGTTCTGGTGGTACAGTAGTTGTTTTACGTGAACTTTAACAGTACAGTACTGGTGAAATTACTCTAAAATTCAATTGCTTGGTAGACAGCAATTAATCTTAAATCTTAGTATAATCAAGCAGAAATGTATGGCACTATATAAAACCATTCATTCAACACATACAATTATTGACAATTAGGTTCTTTGTTTCACAGACCCCAAGACTGAACAAAGACCTTTCTATTGGACACGTACAAACACTGGGACAGGAACCATCATCTCCACCACAGCCCACTATACAAAAGTATCAATTCTGCACTTCTACTTCTCTCTGGTCTTTTTTTTCCCACTTGCTTAGATATTGAGGCTGCTCCTGTAGTTGCACGACATATTTTTCTATTGATGTCCTCAGATGAACACAACATTGTTTTGTTTGTTGTGGGTGTATGTCTACAGCTTTTTTCTGAGCTGGTGTTGTGATGCAGAAACTAAGATACAGCTTTCAGGTGGACATAATGATCTCAATCTTTTGTCTTGTTCTTATTCCACTGAATGAACCGACTCCATAATTATGTGGAAACAGTTATCAAAGGCAAATAATCAAGCTTATAAATATATACAATATCTCGTGACTTTTGAAATGCAATGTGGAGTACAAACTTGGCTTGGTTTCATTCGTTCACCCATTTGTAATTACAAAAATGCTCATAGACATTGCTGGGAATGATACTTCAGATGCTTTCTGTCATGTTTTAACAGCTAATGAGATTTCAGATTGTGCTGTAGCACTTGAGGCAGAGTAATGGCAACTAAAACATTCAAACATAAACCCTCAACAAAGGATGAATCAGGACATTAATGGCCAGCTTCTCCCTGCTGTAACTGGTCAGCTCTGCTTCCTGCACAATCTTGGCATACGTGAAAACCGAATGTATTCTTGACATATGACTATGAGGTAATTTTCTTAGAGAAATATCATTCATGCATGATTTTTGGTCAGTGAAGTATTCTTACAAGCAATGATTCACTTATGGCCAAGACACATACACAACAATTTTATGTGTAAACCTTTACACATTATAATATCTCAGTATTGTGTGTATGTTTTCTAGGTATAAATACAATTTGTATTATTTAGTTTTACTCTGTTTTCTCCAACTTAAGAAAAATGTTGAGATATTTTTTTTTTTATATATTATTTTTCGTTCATCCCCAAAAATGTCATAAAACATGTTCTCCACACAAACAAATGAAAACTGATTTTGTCCCAAAAGGCAGACAGGATCTTGCTCGCCGTATGTCATTCATCCTCTTATTATTGAACCAGAAACCAAGGTATCAAGCTGAGCCATTTCCCCTGCTGGAATGTACTTCTCTCCCACAAACCTGCCTCTAATCATATCTGTCACATCACAAACCCTCGTCTCTGCCCCTCCTCTTCCTCCTCCTCCTTTACTGGCACTGTCACATACATCACCCTGTCCGACCCTCCCCTCCCCCTAAGCCATCTCATCACATCCACTCTGCTCCTCCAAAGGAGCACCTTCCTCAGTCTCACTCTTATCATCCTCCCAATTGTCTCCTCCCATCCATACGCTCTCTTCCAAGTTAGTGGCCACCCAGAAGGGAGATTGATCACAGCAACTTGGCATTCAGCACAGACAAGCAACCAGGTGTGCACACCAGGACTGCAATTAAGGATTATTTCTGTAATCATCCAATAGTACAATTATTTTATCCGATAAATGACGGTCTCTCAAACCTCAAAAATTAAGTCCTCAAATGTCTGGATTTTTACAAACCAAACATATTCAGTTTACTACCAGAGGAGCAAAGACACCAAAATATATTCATATCAAGAATCGATGTATCACATATTATTTATAAATAATACAGTTAATAATAATAATAATTCATAAAAACAAACACCTACTAGATGTTTATTTAGTAATTGATTAATAATCATTTAGTTGAGTTGTAGTTGCAGCCATAATGCACACACACACATTGACAAACAATCAAAAATAGAACAAACAATACCCAGAAGCATTTCACAACATGGCAAAGCATTGGCTAATTACAACCTGTTATTTTGCTCTTATCAATTTAGTCAACTAGAATATTGGCCAAATACAGATATAACCTTATAAGTAAAAGATGGTTACTAAGCAAATTCGGTTTCTGCAGCTGTGTTTTGGATTAGATCCCACATCGAGCTTATTCACGTGTTAGAGCAGCAAAGGTCAGAGGTAAACAAGTGGTATACGTAAAATAATGAAAAGAATAAGATAAAAGATATAAGGTAGATATTTACATAATATGCAACATGCATATTTCACTATGGCAAGTACATGAGAAACACATAATTATTGTACTAAATAGATTTATTAAATACAGGCGGGACATTTGATTGCGAGGATGTGAGAAATAGTGCCATAAATACAAGTGAGTGAGTTGACATTTATATTTAAAACCATAAACGACCTGTGTTGTGTAAGCGTACAGACTGCTGACAAAACTCACCTTCTCCACGTTTTCCACCGTGACGTCCAGGGCATCTGGTGTGGCTGCTATCCTCCCCGGTGTCTCCATATCTCCGCTGACACGAAGCTGTCAAACAGGGAGCAACATGTTCAGAAGCTATCGACCAACGTTAAACTTCTCTTCAATACCGTGTTGACTCCGCAACACTCGTACAAAAGCAGCCGGAGCACATACGTAGGCTGCACGGTACATTTACGTTTTAACGAACACAACAGAAGCCAACCGGCAAGCTAACATTAGCTCATTTAACGAGCTAGCTGGCGCAAACCTCCACTATGGGAAAACACTATAGCAACCACTAGCGGTACTATGCTAACGCCAGACTAGCTAACGAAGCAAAGCATGTAAATGAACGCTACAGTGGTGTCAAATGGCGCCAAGCGAGACGGGTAAACTAACATGTTCAGGGTGTGACAGCATTATCACAACAGCGCCGTCTCCGTGTTTTGTCTCCGCGACGTCGAAACGACCGATATTTCACACCTTTCTGTGTGAGACGATGATGGGGCAGCTCCCCGCCTCTGCTCTGCCTCTGCTCTGCCTCTGTCACCGCGGAGAGGAGCTCCTTCTGACACGTCTTCTTCGTTTTATTTGGCGTTCGACTGGCGACTGCGCATTACCGCCACCTGTCGGACTGGAGTGTATGGCAAGTGGGTTAAAACGTCGAATCTATAAACGGGATATTCACTAACTGCGACGTCATTTTTACCATTCAAAATAATTCCATTTTTATTAGTCAAAAGTAGTAGTCACTTTTGCCATTCATTATGTATGGGGTTTGTCATTATATATATATATCTACGATCCAGTTGCAGTTTCAGACAACGTCATTATGACTAGTCACAATCCAAGTCTGACATATATTTAATTATTCTCAATTGAAGATATATACAGTGTCCTTTTTAGGTATCTTGATGTCTTATTCTAAGTTTGAGATAGACGGGATGCTGCTGTAGATGTGTGACTAGTCATAATGACGTAACTGGAATTGGACATGTATAATAACGGTTCAGTTGCGGATAATGACAAACCCCATACACATGAATGCAACAGTGACGTGATTCCGACTAGTAAACACCGAATTGCGGAAATGTAAAACTGCAGTTTTGACTCGGTTTGTATCTGTTTATGTGGGCAAACGCACATTAATATCCATCGATGAACGTTTAAATGTGACATACGGCCATATTTATAATTTCTATATTATGTCTACAGTAAACAACATCCATCTTGTCGTCATTTACATGTTTCATCATCTGTGGAAAATGAAATAACCATGACTGGTGGGAGAGTGTAATCTCACTGGAGCAACATCGTCTAAAAATAGAGTGTATTGTAAATATACTGTCGTGTAAATGACTGCGATGTTATCAAATCAAATGTTGGGGGTTTTGTTCCTCACAAGGCAGTTTTCAGCTGAAGAACAACAGTGCCACCGTGTGGAACAAGGTAGTCATTACAGTAAGGTCACCCTTCTTTCTTCACCAGCAAACATCTAAACATGTAGTGTTGTGATACAAACACTAAAATGCTGCAAATGTAAATCTGTGAATAATTTCCGGGAACATGCACAGAGACGCCCAGGTGGCGCTCAAGCACCTGCACCTTTTTCACCTTGTAAGGGGGCCTTCTATGAAAAACGTTAATCATTTATTTGTCTATGTTTTATGTGACCTATGGCATCAATTCACAAATAAAAGTCTTTTAAAAAATCTGCACATTGAGGTATTTTATATATATAGTAATTTTATTGAAACTTGTTGAGCAGGCCTATTAAACTGAACGAGTGTATCGTTGTTTAAGTAAATAAATAAATAAACAAACAAATAAATAAAAGAAAGGCTTCTCTCACTTTTTTAAATCACTTAATTGCTATCCCTGAAATGTCTGTGTCCACCATTGTCCAGGACATGAATATCTTAAATAATACTACTACTGATAATAATAATAATAATAATGATAATAATAATAATAATAATAATAATTATTATTATTATTATTATTATTATTGTTGTTGTTGTTGTTATTATTATTATTATTATTGTCATTATTAGTAGTAGTATTATCATTATTGTTATTTTATTATTGTTACCAATTAAAGTCTTATTTGATGTGCACTGATTTTGTTCGTGTGCGTAATTTGCATTGATGCTACTGTAGGTGTCAGTCTTTGAGCTGAATGTGCGCCATGGCACAGAGTCAGAGCCAACGGGGAACACGTGGCACAGGGGGAGAGAGAGGGAGAGAGAGAGAGAGAGAGAGAGAGAGAGAGAGGGAGAGAGAGTCGGGACTCTCACCCTCCTCCTCCTTCAGTCTCTTTAGCTCCAGCCACGCATACACTCACAGACACTGTCTGCTGTAGACACTTCACAGATCTGCCTTGGATTTCTTGACTTCTCTGGACATTTCCTTACTGTGTTGCCAGAGGAGAGAGAAGAAGAAGAAGATGATGATGGAGACCAAACTCTGGACTGTCCTTTGTGCGCTGCTGCTCATCAACATGGGATCAGCTGACCATGGTAGGAAGTGTTAGTTTGACTTTGTGTTGTTTGACATGCTTTGTTTGGGCTGGTCTTATACAGTAAATCATTTATTTGGGGGCAGAAATCATGTGTGTTTGCTGTCATGACTTCACATACTCTTAACAAAAAACTGCAACTGTAAATATACCAGAGTTAACCTCAAGGCTACTTCTGTAGTTAATGGCCTGAGTGTTCTATATGCTCCCTGAAAAGCAAATCAAGAATAAAAGTCCTAAATAAAAGACATGTAATTACAATCCTGACACATAATCCATGATAATACATCTGGAATGACTTGACAAAGCCAAGACAAACACAAAAATCTACAATATTTGTAAGAGCAGACAGTAAAAAAGGAAAAAAAAACATAACACAATATTAGTAAGAGCATGCAAGTAGTTATGTACATGAAGCAACAGGCAGAAGAACATGAAGCAGCAGCAGCAGCAGCAGTCTACTTAATCCCAGACTGCATCTTCACCACATAAACATATCTATAGGGAGCCCGTCTCTATAGAGTGACTGCATAAACAGATTTGAATCTCCAAAACAGAAGTCACATGTCGACCACAATCACACCTCACCTAGATAGATAGATAGATAGATAGATCATAATTTAAGTTCCTCTTGTCTGTTTGCCACCTACAGCGAACCTATGACTCTTTGAGTTTGTTTCTTTTTTTGTTTATTGTTTCAACAGCCTCACAATTAATCTCTTACATCACTTCCTCACTGACTCCTCCTCCCTTTTCCCTCAGTGCAACATTTACACACCTCACACACACATCCTGTATTTCACTCTCCCCCACCTTCCTCTTTCTCTCCTACCTGTTCTGCTCCCCCTTCTCTCTCTCGCTCCCCTCCTCCCCCCCCCCCCCCCCCTCCATCAACACCTCTCATATTATAAAAGTCAAATGAGACTAAACTGACATTTGAAGAGAAAAAAAAAAGAACTGATCCTTGAGCTCATCAAGCCTAGACTCAGATGGACAGAAAAGAGGGAACTGATGCTGGAGGACATTTAGTGGCCGTAAATGAGCAGAGGAAGTACAGTGTGATAAATGACTGTGTGCAGCAGGACACAGTCATTTCACTGCAAATTGACTTTCAGCCACAGTTGTAGACGTCGATGGCAAATTCAAAATCAGTGCAAACCCAGTGTAGCAGCTTCAGTTGTTGCTGAGACCAGATGCATACGTCACAATACATCACTGTATTATTCTGTATTATATGTGTAAAACATACAGACATGAGAGAATAGATGTTTATTGTTTATCAAATATGAACTTTTTGTTTATTGTTTTTAAATCTGATTCTGTTTATTATTATATCATTATTATATATTATATCTGTTAATGAATTATTTTGAGCTTGAGGAAACATGGATGTGACACTTTATTAACATTTTCCATTCACATTTATCTTAGTTTTATGTCCAGATAGTTTACTTTTTTAAATATTTGACATTGTCCTCTATGTTTTATGACTTATGAATGAATGAATAAAACTTTATTAATACCCCGAGGGGGAAATTCAAAATGTCACAGTGGCAGGAAATATACAACACAGATACAAAAAACAAGACACACACGAAGGTTGCGACATAACACTAATATAATAAATAAATAAATAAATATAACATTTTAAGAATCCCATTAGTTGTTAATATAAGTATATTTTTGGGTCATTCACCAAATACACCAAATGGTCTTACCTTAATTGTGTATAAATGCAAAATCACAAGGATTAACAATACAATAACCAAAAATACTTGATCAATAAAAATAACAATAACAATAATAGTAGTAATAATAATGATAATTATAATGATAACAATAACAATAACAATAACAATAATAGTAGTAATAATAATGATAATGATAATTATAATGATAACAATAACAATAACAATAATAGTAGTAATAATAATGATAATGATAATTATAATGATAACAATAACAATAACAATAACAATAATAGTAGTAATAATAATAATAATAATAATTATAATGATAATAAAGATTGCTCTGTTTAGGCTCTTACATGTAGTTTAATGTGACTGGAAAAGAGGATACAAGGCCAGGAGGACATGCTGAGAGGTCACTCACTCACTCACTCACTCACTCACTACCAATAAACATCTGAAATTAGCACGGAAAACAAGGCAGAGCACAGCACAAACACACACACACAGACGTTTTTGTCCTGCTCTTTTCAATTCCAGTTGAAAGTAAAATCACTTCAAATCTACAAAAACAAAAATGTCCCTATCACATGCTGTGAAAACAGCGTTGGGTGTTTTCACAGAAGCGTTTACACAGAGGCTATTACTCATTACTGGTACTGGTGCTGCCAACGCTGGGTGCTGCTGAAGCAGCAGACATCTGCTTACAGAGAAACGGTTGGCTGTTCCTCTCACTGGCAGGGTCAAGGAGTGAGCAAGAGCTATTTCCCCAGGTACAAGGCAATCGGAGAAAGAAAAAAAAGGCTGTCAGAGCCTCCATATGTGGAGAGTTGTAACAGTGGAAACAGTGGCTGTATTGTACTACACCAAAATAGACATACTACTTCAACATTTGACCCATGAGCTGCTATAATGGCGCTCAGGAACAAGGCCAGTATTATTTAACCAAACACCTCTGTCTATTTATCTGTGTCTATTTTTGTATCCGTCTCTCTCTCTCTCTCTCTCTCTCTGTGTCCACCTTCCTCCCACCATGTGTGTGCCGATTAGCTGTGTGAGTAATTACATAGGTAATGAAAGGCATCACCACAGCGAGCAACTGACCAGTAATGACATTACATGACATTAGTTCTCTGGTCTTCATCAAAAGAAAGCAGGACACAGAGGAGAAGAAGTCTGGTACAGTATTAAAGACATCAAGGAGAAGAGGAAAGAGAGACAGAAATATGGAAGGTCTTCATTAAAATGATATTACTTCAAAGACCAAAACATGACGTACATCTCATGTGGGCTGCAGTCGATGCCATGCAAAGTAAAAGTTAAAGTTAGTCCTCCTTCATTTTATGTGGTCGTCTGCAATGATGTTTTACATTAATGTGGCGGTGTGTTTTGAGTTATTGCAATTTCCACAAGCTTTTTAGCTCAGTGGCTCCAAATCTGGAGATGAGGAGGACCTCACAGAGAGACTCATTTCAATACTTTTTGGCTGATACTTTCTGCTGATTCAGGTCTGTTTTGATGATTTTTTTTCTTTAGTTTCAATATTTTGTTGCATCTGTCGCTTCCAATGAGTTTCCATACAAAGTTATAAACAGGAATCAGTCAAAGGAACATAATTATTGTGCAAGCAGAGTCAAAAAAAACCTTCTACTTCTGCTCAGGAAAAATATGCACGTGAAAAATACAAATGATGTTTTTTTCACTAACACTTCAATGGAGTGAAACAGCTCACTGACTGCAACAATTAAACCTTTCAGAATTGTCAGCTTCTTAAATGTGAAGATTTTCTGGATTTTTTGCTCCATATAACAAAGAAACATCATCTCGAGGTTTGGGAAACCCTGATCAACATGTTCTGACATTAATTGTTAGTTGCAGTCCTAATGTGAAGTAATTAAAATAACCTTTTCTTGTAAAAGTAAAATATGCATATACATTTTTTTCCAGCCTTAATGATTGTGTTTGGATAAGCACTGGCTTGTCTTGACTCATGTTCTCCACTCTTTTTGAGACTCTATGCAGGAGCATCTCAAGAGATTTAAGGGGCCCCAAGGCGAAAAAGGACGTGTGCAGCCCTACATCGAATCAAACCACAGCAAACTTGTGGCATCAGGCCTAATAAGGGCGTTTTAAACCATAATGTCATTACAGCTTATTATAAAACATCTGCACATTTTCATAAAAATGATCCCTCGTTGGTGCAGTGTGTGCAACATTGTGGTTTCCTTTTTACCAATGATGATTACAGACTACTGTCACCTGCTGGTATTCTGTCACACAGACGTAGAACGTACATGCTGGTTGTCGATGTTTGTGAGTGTAACTTTTTCCCTGTCGTGTACCAACTGAGGCACTATTGTCTCCCATTGCTATCAGCCGACTGTCGCGGCGGCACGTCCTTGGCCCCAAGGGTCCTTGACAACTGCTCATCCAAAAAACACTTGGCTTCCTCAGCTCCTTTGATACACAGCTATGGATGATCTTCGAGAAAATACAAGGAGACAATTACAGATAGAAAGATACCGATTTCTCCGTGATAATTTTGGAGCCTGTCTATTCACTAATGTTTGGTTTCCATAATGAGCTACTAAATTGATGACTCAGGAGATTAGGAATCAGCAGGCACTGGCCATTAACCCACTTTGGCACTGTCCTCTCCTCATTAGGTAATGATCATGCTGCTGCCTCACAAAGTACTCCTGGAGCTGCTGCAGCCACCGAGGCCCCAGCTGCAGTCAGTGTGTCTGTGCCGAACCTGCAACCAACCAGTCTTCCTGCTCGGGTGCTAAACGGCTCTGATGCAAATGCAACTTCCACTGGCAACAGCAGTGTGAGCATCAATGTGACTAAAGCTGTGGAAACCACCTCTCAGTCGCCCGAACCAAAGAAAGATAATGGTAACTATTGTTTTCATATTAAAGATATTAAATTAAAAGTGTGAATGTGCGTGAGGATGTGGGAAACATGCAAAGAAACACCATGTGTTGTTTATTATTTCTGTCTATTTGAGGTTTGTCAGTGTGGAAGTTAAGTCGTACTTCAGAAGAATGAAGTAGGAAGCCTAGCAGCAGGTGGCTCAGAGTTTAGGAGCTATATTTAACAGAGTCCTTATCTGTGTGCTCCATGGTCCACAGAGTGAGTGTCACTGTTATAAAACGTTGAAAAGTGTGCCAGTGTCACAGCACAACCACACTACAGCCTTTAAAAGAAACTAGAGAAGGAACAGAGACGGTGGACGAAGAGAAAGTGAAGTAAAGATTGTATGGATGAGCTGATTAAAAAGGGTATCATTTGTGGGAAGAGCAATAGAACTTGCTTGTAGGGAGGTGTGGCGTCTAGGAGAGAAGTGATTTAATGCTGTGTGACTTTTCACAAGGCGGTGAGAAGGTAAAAGTGAAATTCGCCTGGAGACACAGACACTCTTTTTTTTCCCCTCCTCTCTCCCTGTCATCCAAATGCCTGTGCTGGTTCACACACTCAACTCAAGCGTAGACGTTTTAAATATAATTTAAATTGCTGTTATATCTGTGGTGTCAAGCGCTTCAGAAGACCATGGTTTTTGTTCATTTAAGCTCCAGTCTTCTGCCTCTGTCTCATTATAATGGAGGTGAACAGATTTTATATATGTGCTTGTTATAGCATTAACATTTTTTTAAAGAGTCTACTTCACAGTCCTGCTAGTTCTGCTAATTCAGTGCTAATTAGCATGCTAACATGCCAGTTAAGGAGTCAAGAATGTTAGCATGTTAATATTTTCTAATTATAAAAAAAAAAAATTCAATGTCCAAAGCTGGAAAGACAAAGTATTATTTATGGTAAAAACTTCTGGCAACCATCAATGTTGAAATATAATGAACACAAACATTATAAAAATACAATGCTTACAATGAACACAGGGTCAATTGTTTGTTTTTATAGGAAATTGTTCTTAGATGTGGTGTTAATTAGTACTTTTAGTATTAGTATACAGTACTACTTGGTTAGTAGTACTGTGTGTTGTGAGGGATTTGGGTGAACTGACCCTTTAGTTCCTCACATGCCTTTATCAGATAATTCAACACAATATTTGAATATTTGAATGTCTTCCTCTTTCTGTAGATACCTTCACCACCTCTCCTGTAGCACCTGCTGTTCCAGAAACCAATTCAAACCTAACTGAAGAAATTACATCACAACCCCCAATACTTCCTACTGAGAGCCACACCAGCACCCCTCACATCACCTCCACCACCACCACCACCACCGCCACCACCACAACTACAAGCCCCCCGCACACACCTCACAATGCCTCTGTAGACACAACAACCACCAACACGTCCAACCATCCTTCACCGCTACCTCCTGACTCCATCTCCACCTCAAAGCAGCCCATTGAACCCAAAACACACTCAGCCACTTCTGCCCCACAGCCTGGAACTACCGCCACAGCTGCTACCAGCACCCAGTCCAGTTCTACATCCAGCACCAGCTCCACACAGATGCTCACATCTGCACACACGTCACAGTCCATTGCACCCCGAGAACAAGCAAAGTCCACCAATGCCCAGCCGAGCACCCCAGCCGCCCAGGCTGAAGCCCACGCCGACACCCCTTCCCAACTCAACGTGGGTGGTGACAGTAAGTGCATAGCATCTTCTGTACTGGTATATGAATTTGTTGTGGACTATTCACTGGCTTTATATATTGACAGTAGTCAGAAGTAAATTGGCTTTACAACAAAGGAGATTCTGTGCTTTGTTTTTCAGCACAAGTCTGTCCTCTCTTCTAAACACACACACACACACACTTCCACATCACCATCTTCCACAAGCACTGTCGCCACCAAGCACTCGACAATTATGGCTCTGTTTGGGAACAGGACAGAGAGAGTCATGGGACTCAGGCCTTGAGAATGTTCTGTTTTCTTTTTCCTTCTGTCTCTCTCCCTCTTTGTCCAACTGCTAAATGATTCTGAGATCTACTCTCGCCATTTGTTCTACTGTTTCCAGCCTTAGGCTGCCATCATTTAGGAAGAAGAAACTTTTCTAATATGACCAGCAAGCCAAAAAACCTCTCTCCTTCTCTCACTCTGTTCGGTTTTATAAGGCCACACTTGGCATCTGGCCTTTTTCCATTAGCCGGCGGAACAGTGAGCATTCACTGTTCTGTGGTTGTTGTTGTTACATTCGACCAGAGGATATAAAAAACCAGCAACGTTTACAAAACAAAATTCCATGGTAACATCCATATATAAAAATACACATACAGATGATTGTGCCGGAAACTTAACAAAAGACACACCTAATCAAATCTAAATGCTTTTGCCGTTTCATCTCTAACAGGAAACTCACACCACAGGCAATAGAGGAAATCAGCATTTTTAATTGGTGGAGTCACTTTGGTCAGTCTTAAAGCAAGATCTCAATCATGAAAGTCACAAAATAACATACTTGAACTTAATGATGGAGGCAGCAGTGGATTAACTGTTTGTCTTGAATTAAAATCTAAAGGGGGATGTATGAAATAGATTTACAAAGACAAACACCTTTTCCCTACAATTTTAGTTTCTTTTAGTTTCTTTTAGTGTTTTTGAAACCTGATCTTAAGCAGCACGTTATACTATGTTGTGTGCATATACCACATATATGTCCTGTTTCTAAATCCTAAAAGTGATGCTCCATAAATATATTGCTCCACTGTGAGCTCAAGAGCTGTAAAGACCAGGTTAACATCAACATACTGACATTTCTGTCCACAGCTGCATGATGAACTCTCAAGCGCCACTTGCTGCAGTAGCATCTCTATTTAGATCCAGTCCCAGCATCAAACAGCCGTTTAACAACCTGTAATTCAGCTGTCATTTTCACCATGTGAAGCAAAATCCATGCGAGTCCGTCCTGTTTATGTGTTTTCTGTTCAGCTATGATGGTCCACGAGTCCCCCACATTAGACCCTCTGCTGGCCGGCCTGGTGACAGCCTTCATCATCACTGCCGTCATCATCACCCTGCTCCTCTTCCTCAAACTGCGCCGAAGAGACAACCGACCAGAGTTCCGCAGGCTGCAAGATTTACCCATGGTGAGCACAGCCTTGACATAATAATCCAAGCTTTAGTCACGTTATAGTGTCATAAGATTCACTGATACAAACCAAATATGCACCACTGTCTCATAAGGAAGGGTTTTTTTGTACATAAGCTGTAACTAATGGCTTTCAGGTTTATTAATCAGACACAATACTGATGCTCTATAAAGTTAGAATTTGTAATTTTTTGCAATAACACACATTATTATTAGTGATAGTGACCTCTGCATTGAACCCATCCTTATTGCACACCAGTAGTGAACACACAAACTGGGCATAGGAGCAGTGGGCAGCACTTGTCTGTGCCCAGGGAGCAATGGGGGATTGGGTGCTTTGCTCAGGGGCACCCCAGCCCTTAACCCTTCTCTGAATTTGAACCGGCAACCCTCCAGTTACAAGCCCAGTTCCTTTCCTCTTGGTCATGGGCTGCTATATAGACCAGGGTTTCTCAATCCTGGTCCTGTAGACCCAGTGTCCTGCATGTTTTAGACGTTTTCCCTGCTCCAACACACCTGAGCAGCGATCAATAAGAACAACACAAATGGCCTTTTTAACCTTTTCTGGCATGTTTAGGCTAAGCTAAGCTAACTGATGAATTACATCTGTCTTTTTTGATTGAATTCTCAGCAAACTGTTCCTTTAATGCCTTGAGAATTACATTGTAAACTGAAATTAGTTAGTGGTTAATTAACCCCTAATTAGTAACTTTTAACAAGGGTGATTTACTGAAGTGTGTGTCACATATTTTCTGTGCAGGATGACATGATGGAGGACACACCTTTGTCCATGTACAGCTACTGATGACTGCATTTTCTCCTTCAAACCAAACACATGCTGCAGCGTTGGTTTGCCCTGATCTGCACCACACAGAAAGAGGCCTGAGCAGGTGCAAGCAAACGTACGACTTGCTTTCATTTACTCAGATCATGTTGAAAAAGACGTGACTGAAGCTGTAATGGACAATGAAGACACCCCCCCCCCCATGGCAGCGTCCCTATAGAAAGTCTATTTTAATGCCTGTAATTACAAATTAGGTGAAGGCCTCTGTTAATACTGTACTGGTTGATGTTTTTCAACTCATTTGTTTGAGGTGGTGTAATACGTTTTGATTTCCCTGGAGATGGAAAGTGTAGATGTGAAGCACAAGGCAACATCGTCAGCTGTATCCATCTGTGTGACGGTTTATGCCTGGACACAGATTCAGACAGTCCTGACAGACTTTTACCAGGAGACTCTAGCATAATTTCCTTTTTACCAGTTAAAGCTTCAGTAGGCAGAATTGCTTGAGTTTCATCTGCAGGTTATTGAAATCCAAACTCTGTGGGATCACGAGCTCCTCTCGTCAGACGAGCAACTGCAGATCCACACGTTTCGGAGGTGACAGAGGACAGCTCTCCATCTCTGAAAGCCTTTACGGTTATTGACACACATTATATTGCTTTTTTGTCTTGACATTTCTAAGGCCAACTCGCACTTTCAAGGCGGAGGCTGAAACACCTCTCGTTCTCTTTGAAGGGAGCTGTGTCGTGAATAGCCAAACTGCATTGTGGGTCTGTTGTGCTGCTTTAAAGCATCCAAACGGAGCTCTCAGACACGACCGTACCCACAGTGTGGGTGTTTTTGTCGGAAAGAATGCTCCAGCAATGGCTGAAGTGAGTTGATCTGCAGACTCTTGTCTTTAGAGCACAGGAAGTTGTTGCCACCGGAAGGAACCTGCATACAGCATAGGTGCAGTGCAACAAAAAACAAGAGCATCTGCTTTCTCTTCAAACTGCCCCGTGATTGGTCAAACCCTTCTGTCACTCCATGCTACAGATTTAGTCGTAAGGCTGTAGATAGAACCCAGAGGACATGCAGAAGTATTGTTCTCTCAGATCACTGAACCTTTACATTATGCTGAAAGGTTAATGTGGGAATTATTGATCAAAATGCCAAAACAAATCCTGCCTACTGTAACTTTCATGTTTTAGAATCTGGTAGACAAACGTTCTAATATTCAGACGGAGAGGTCAGAGAAGAGAGAGGAACGGGACAATGACAAATGGCCTAATTATAGAGTTAATGAGGTTGCACTTTACTTTCACGAGTGAAAAAAGTGGACAAATATTTTTGTGTATGAGAGATAAACGAGATTTATGTGCATAGGTTGTATGCTTTTATGTGTGTGCGTGCGCATGACATGTGAGGATGTTAAGTGGGTTTTTCTTAAAGGCATGGCTGAATATATTTAAGTGTTTTTTTGTGTGTGATAAAATCCTGCTGCCTTGCTCAAGTTGAATTATGTTCTTTTGTTGCTTTCCTTCTTCGGTCCAGGAGACCGTACCTTATACAGTATATAGGGTCAGCTTTTTCTGCATTCTCTATTTGTACTGCAGCCAACTAACTCCCAGATTTGCAAGTCTTTTCCAGTATTTTGTGTGATTCTTCTTTTTTAACAACCACACACACAGACTCACACACACACACACACACACACTGATGGCCCGGTAGCTGCTCTGACTTGCCTGTGTTTGAAGAAGTAGCCTTGAGCGTGTTCAACATGAGGCACTCATTCAGACGATGACAGTTGCAGACTGAGTTTGGCCATTGTCCTTTCCACACAATGTTAGCATTGTCCTGTGCTTTGTAAATACTACTGATGACTGTACTGTGCAAAAACAACACACTTTATGTACATTTTCACCTTTGTTTGCTCCTTAACGATGTACTAAAAATCCATCAAACATATTCAAATGTTGGACGGACTGAAATGACACAGCACCTTGTTCCCAGCAGGCAGGTTTCAGAAAGAGTATTGATTTTACTTGTATTTTCACTTTGAAAATGTGAGACATACAGGAAATAAAATAATGATCCCCATCAATACAAAACAGTGACACACAGTGACATGAATCTGAAGCATATACTGGAGCTAAATGTAGTTTAAAAAAGTCATTCTTAGAAAAACCCGGAGACAAAAGTGCCTTATGGAAGCATTAATAAGCCCCCAGAAGAGCTTCAGTGCTACTTCTCGTCTATGGCTACAATCACACTTTTACACAAGTGCTCCTACGATGGAGAAGTCTGAAAATGTCCGGTGTAGTTTGAAAGCTTTTAGTCTGGACGGGCAGGAACAAAGACCTTTGAAAACAATGACGCAGTTACCCACATTCACTTCCTGATTTACTTGTTTTGTATTTTGATGATGGAAGAGGGGAGTGTTGTCTCGGTTGAGATCTGGTGAAGGCTATTGTAGCACATAATATGTGAACATCCAGTATTAAATGAGACACTTTGGGTTCCTAATTTAGGGTCAAAGTTGTCTGTTTTGGTCCTGTATTTATGCATTTCCTTTAAGTGTCAAAAGTATTCTGACCGCAAAGGGAGTCTTTGCTGCCAAATGTGGATAATGGACGGTTGTTTTTGTTGTATGAGTAAAGGTATTTTGAAACAATGCCGTTTCCTTCTTCCCTTTTCAGATCAGTTACACAACATGAACAGCTGTTTGTTTGACCTCAGCACCAGCAAACACAGTATATACTACAGTGTGTAACCACAGAAAGTAGAGCGCTTCTCCTTTACTTTAACACAGACTTTTATTGTTGGAGACAAAACATTTCGATTACAGTCTCTCCATGAAAGAACTGGTGCATTTCTCTTCTACACAAGATCTGGCAAATGCTACAAAGTGCAGTGTGATTTGTCATTATGTTGCTATACAAAACAAATCAATGGGCCTTTTTTTAATATAAAATATCTATTATACTACATAGTGAAAGTTGTGCTTGAAGAGCGTGTTTATTTAAATACTGTTGGGTACTGACTGCCCTGTGTCATTTACCCTTTTGTGGATCTTCTGTTGCTCGCTGTTGACAAATGAGATCATTTGTCTTGTCTGTGTCAGTTGTCACTTGCCTCCACACACACACACCCTGCTGAACACCTAACCTCGCCTATCAGCTTCCCTGTGGCTCAGCACTGTGGTGTTGGATCCTCGATGGAGGGGGTGTCTGGATGCAGAATTATTTAACAGCTACACACCAAGCCTGGTACAGTGTTAGTCATGTCAGACGAGAGCATAAAGGGACTTCGCTAACACTGTGAACATACATAAAGATGAGATGGAGGTGAAGAGGTGCTGGCGCCTCTGTAATGGTTTTTTGATTCCTCACTTTCAGGCTGCATTACCAGGAAACAACAGCCCATCCCTCATCAGACTCCTTCAGGATTTAAGAGTGCATCATGTCAGGGGGAAAAGTCATTAAATATCCATTACTCTGCTACAGTGAACAGTGTAGCATTTCATAGTGAGCCTCTACTCTTGTTATATGACTGTAAATGAAGTGATAATACTGTGAAAGTCATAGATCATTACTTTTTTAACCTGATGGTTTTTATTATTAATCAAATTGAGAAATACTGACTTCTAAGGCAAAACAGACATACTGTACTGTAGGCCCTTACTTTATATATATATATGAAAAAAATCAGTGACACAGTGAAAAGTGGCATCCTCATTGATCCAACTGCACTTATGGGTACAGATGAAAATCCCGTCCAAACCCTAACAATCTGTAATCATAACAAACTGGAGCAGAAACTATTTAAACCTCATACTGCATAAAAACCAAAGCTCCTGGTTTAGCGGGCCAATCCAATCACAGCACTTCTGTCCTTCCCTTTAGTACAACCCATAATTTATCATCAGTGATGCATAACAGGAGCGCAAAGTGTTTTGCTTCTCTGCTGACACAAAGAAGCCCTGCCTGCCATCCACCACCATGAAAGGAGAACCTTTCTGAATGAAACTCCTTTCTGTTGCCTGTTTCAAGAGGTTTGGGTTCCCACCCAGTCTGCTTATCAGTCACTACATGTGGACACAGTTACTGCAAATGATTCCGAGAGACTGGAGCAGTCCTCGGGCCAGGTCAGTGGACTCAGCTGTGTTGTTGGCTCGGGTTCATGCCCAGTTTATTAAAATACTGATGATTGGGGATCACCGTTGTTGTTACTCAGCTTCTCTCGCTCACAACATTTAACAGATAAAAAGGCAGTCTCTTCATCTCTGAAACACTCCATCATTGACACTGTCTTTTGGACTGAACCCTGTTTTAGATTTCCTTAGGGCGTGTATGCTTAGCTGCTAGAAGATATAACGTGTTAACAAAGTTAAAACATCTAAAAACAACAAGACTAAAGGACTGACATTAGCCGAAACGTTTCAAACATTCAAGATAGTGGACTGTTTCATTTTGGTTGCCTTTAATGACGTGTCTGTTAAAGTTCTCATAGTCATCTACAGTACTCTAGTTAGCTGTAGGCAACTGTACCCGAGTTAAGTTGAAATTCATTCACTTTTAATGACATCGTCCGCTTCACCTGTCTCTGCTATAATTTGCCCTTGAGCTGCGTATTGTTTTGATTGTGAGGTCAACATACAGAAGAAACAACATACTGTGCATTTAAGCCAAGTTCACACAACTATCTTGTGATCGTGAGTGTTTGCAGTTCACATTCCATGACTGACCAGCAACAGGGAGGTCACACACTACATCATCTTTCACACAGAATGTCTGAATGTCATGTTTGTTTTATTTCTTTAGGTCAACTGCGTGTGTCTGTGATCTCTG
This sequence comes from Solea solea, assembly GCF_958295425.1. NCBI lineage: Eukaryota > Metazoa > Chordata > Actinopteri > Pleuronectiformes > Soleidae > Solea > Solea solea. Next base: position 3,343,254 of record NC_081142.1, on the reverse strand, counting down.
TCACACCTTTAGATGTTGTATTTCTCTTTTTGTTCCTGTTTGGGTTTCAGCCATCGTCACCTTGTCCTGGTCTCTGGTAAATTAGAGTTATCACAGACCCTAATCTCATTTCCAGCAAGCTTGAAATTTTTATTGCAGCCTGGTTGGCATTCTCCACATATTGAGTCTCGAGTATTTCACTCTGCGACTACAGATCACGTTCTGATTAGGGGTATTTTGCCGCAACCAGATTATTGGGCTCTCACAAACGCCAAGCCTGTAAACGGAGCCCAGAAGAGAAGCAGACGTCTAGTTCTCTTTTCAGATCGCATGATTTACATTATGCTGAGAGGTTATTATGGGATTATTGGTCAATAACACCAAAAATATGCCGCCTACTCCATTTTAACTAGACTGAGTTAAAGCAACGCTTTGATTAATACTGTTTTCAACAGAGACTTGATCAAGTTGGCATTTGTTAAATCTTCTGGTGGTTTGTTGCAACACACTGTGGTCGATTTCATAAGGGAGGACACGATTTCAACAGCAATTACAAGAGTGAGTCACAGTGGGGGGGGGAATAAAAACATTAAAAGTAGTTTGATAGACTGCAATGTTTCTCTAAACATATCTGCCATTCTCACAAATAATTGCTTATAAATAGAATTTGAGAATTTCCCACGCTGGAAGAAATGTCCCCACTGGTATCAACAAACATCACACGTCATATTCACGTAGGTCATTTTTACGTTGGATGAAATGAATACTTGTTGGTATATGTATCAGTGCAGCACTGATGCCAAACAAAATCTGCTGCTACCGCCTCTCTTTGAATGTGTTCCTCCCTCAGGAAAACAAAGGAAATACGCCACACGGCTGGTTGTGTTTTTCTATTTCTATTTTTGAAGTTTGGGGTTTCGCAACAGAGATTAGACTCAAAGATAAATAAAAAAAAAACTTATCAAAGTCTTAATACATCTCAGGAAATTCACCTTGAAACAGGTCAGAGGTCATTAAGACTTAGGTCAGATCCTAAATCGGGGTTCAAGTCATCATCAAGGAGACAATTTCTGTCATCATCTTCATCATCATCAACGTCTTCCAGATCAGATCCTGGACCAGCAAAGTCGCTCCGTCTGGACTGGACACTCAGACGTACACGTGGCTTCTGATGGAGAGCTGGTGAAGAGCAGAGGAGCAGCAGTTAACTGTGTGTGTGTGTGCGCGCACAAGCATGAGCCTTTGTATTCTTTGAGCCTAAATCACTCTGGGAAACATTTAGGGCAGAGATCATAATCTCTTCCCGGGAAAGTCAACCTTCTCCCAGGGTCTCAGGGGTGAACTAGCCCACGCAACGCAAAACACAACACATGCACACTCACAAATGAGATTATGCCGCTAAAACATGTTTTGTACTGACTTCCAGTCATTTGGATAACGTAAACAAAGCGTAAACAAAGAATAACCTAAACCACAATTCAAATCTTAGTCCTAAATTTAACCAGTTCCTCAGAGTTGAGGTCATGCTTCATTAGGACCATGATTTGGTCTCCATGAGAACTTCTAGTCCTGACAAGGGCAGTGTTTTGTTTATTCCAGAAAACGTCTTAAAGCGGTGACAAATAAAAGCACACACTTACACACACGTTGAATTTTTTTTTAGCTAGAAACAGCTGGATTTGCGATGAGATATGAAGAGGAAATGTTGGAAATGGGAATGGTGCTTTATCTGCAGACAGAGGAACATGCTAGGACTACAAATGTGTTTTACGGTTTACATTATCAACAAGATCCACAGGTTATGATATAAGAAGGGAAATGAAGGAATGGCTTCAAACACTGTGCATTCATTCGCTTTCTTGCTGAGAATTAGGTGAGCAGGTCATCGTGTATGTCTGCAAGGCAAATATAAATCTACATTAACAAGCAGACGCATCTGTTCAAGAGTAACAAAGCCCGCTTTCCTGAAGCTTTAAAGCTTAAAATTTGACACTCTTGTTTTTTTACCTGTAAAGTAAAAGGGCATTAGATTGTTTGATGAGTGACCTGCATAGTTTACAGACATTAATATTTATCATGAAAATACCTAATGGTTTTTCCTTTAATTAACTCTATGCTGAAACAGTGACACACTCTCCACTGTGAGTTAAAGCTACGTGGATGAGTCAGAGCAAAGGTTGAGCCAGATGTGTGGGGGAGGGAAAGCACAGAGGAAAGTACACGTCCCATCTTGCTAAAACCCTCATCAGTGTTTCATGGTGCCCAAGTCTGTTGAGTGTGATCCTATTGTAGGAACACGTTTATGTTTTTTTGTGCATGTAGGTGGAAAAAAAACAAATGTTGCTGCTTTTTTCTTTCCATTCATCATCCTTACCTGAGTCTTTGTCATCCAGCCACGACAGATCATCTGAGCTGATCTCAGCCAGACTCGGTGTCGGGCTGAAGTCCTCCGAGTCGGAGTCTGGAGCTTCAACTCTGACTCCCTGACGGCCATGGGGGAGTGGAAAAGGTGACGTCCCTACAAATCAATAGGGGGAAAAACTATTTCACAAATGTGTCATGTGCATGTATGAGAGAAGGAGAGAGAGGGAGAGAGTGACTTGCCTGATACGTGTCCAGACAGTAAAGGTGTTGGTTCATGGTCTCGAAGAATAAGACTCTTGACCTCGTCTGTCAGTTCTGATACAGCTGTTCTGTTGACAGAGATCAAACACATGAGAACTTACTTTAGTATGGTTTTCATGCCTTTATTTATTTTTTTTTCAATTAATATTATGTTTAAAATTCATATGTTTTGCCTCTCATTTGCTTTATTTGTTTACATTGCTATTTTGGGTATGTAAAGGTCCAGTGTGTGAGAATTAGTGACATCTAATCTTCAGTCTTCAACTGTAGTTTACTCATTTTAAATTAGCTCTCACATCTAAATTGCATGTTTTATAGTTGATACTTTATACACTTTTTTTTAGTTGTAATCCAGGCTTCAATGTATTTCTATTGAAATCTACACATTTTCTCATATTGATAATTAACCAATCATCTTTGAAGCACTTTAAACAACACAAACCTGTGGAAATGGTGCTAGAAACAATAAAAATTTGATCTACAGAATCTACAGAAAGATTAGATAAAACCCCAGGAACAGACATTTACCTGATCTGGCGGACCTCTTGCTGCGTGTGTGAATACTGAGACACGGTCTTTGACAGATCAGTGCTGTGAGTTCTGTAGCTTTCTGTTAGCTCCTCCATTGTCTAAACATGGCACACAATGAAAGGTTAAAGATCTGAAAGACAACAAACCACAAAAGCAAACACGGCCTACATGAAACAGTGTGTGTGTGTGCACCTTGCAGCTGCGTTCATACTGTCTCCTTGTCTCTCTGACCTCTGTCTGCTGGAGAAACACGTCCTCCTCTTGCCGTCCTGTCAAAGATGAAAAGAAAGAGCCGACATTGTGACAAGACTCTACACGTTTTTCCTTGACAGGCCAGAAACTGGGCTTAGGACATATGCAGTCCCATGACTTATGGTTGTTTGCACGTATGTGACTCACTTAACCGTGTTTTCAGTTGGTCCACCTCTCTTCGCAAGTGTTCCAGCTCCTCTCTGCGAAGCTTAGAGCTGAGACTGGAGGAGGAAATGAAACAAAAGGTGATCCATGTGCTCTCTTTCATACATACTTTTTCCAAAAATGAGAAAATCACGCAGAACCGTCCATATTAGTCATCGTAACATGAAGTGTTGAGTTATGCCACACAGGCCTAACCCCTACTGCACCTGTCCTCTACGTTGCCCAGCGATGTGGCTCTGGTGATGTGTCCCCGCAGACTGCTCAGCTCCCGTTCGACCTCTCTCCTCCACTGCTCCATCCGTCTCTCTGCTGCTGGACTTTGTGCCCTCCTTGATTCACCCCTGTCCCTTTCACTCTCCCTCAGCGACTCACGCAGCCTGTGAACCTCCTCTGTAGAAGAAGACAGTTTTCACAGATTTGTCCCTCCTTTTGCAGCCTTAGGGACAACTCCTTATAATTTATTAAAATCTTTCATTATAAATGAACCCCCTTTGCTCCCTACTGTATTTTGCTTTTTCACACAGGAGAGGACAGTTTTGGGTAATGAGAAGAGAAGACACAAGAGAATTTATCTTAGAACTTGAGACAGTGGTGAGACAACCATTTCCACACATAAATATATAATTATCCATTTACAGACCCATGTATTCATTTAATCATATTACCATAACATAGAAGTTGGACTGGCTATTTAAAAAAAAAACATATTTCCGTGCAATTTCAGTAGTGAGAATTACAATTAGATGGAGGGATTAATGCACATTAGAAATGCAGGGATTTTTCCTTTAGTTTCCCAGAGTTTCTAACCAAAACTCAAGCTTTTTGTTGACTGTGATCAAACTAATAAATTCCATTCATTTGTACAAACTGTAAAGCTTAGAGATCAGCAAAAGCCAATAATGATGCTTTTCCACAAAAGGCCCCACCACGCCTCGCCTTGGCTCGACTCTACACAGTTGAGTTTGGTATGGTTTTCCATTACTATAGTACCTCCTCAACGTGGGCGGAGTCGTCATAGCAAGGCTGCATGAAACTGCCGTGACTTCGTTTTACACGCGACAAACTAGTGATGTTGTTTTCGATGTACTGAATCATTAGAATCAGTTAATTAAAAATATTTGTTCAGTGGTAGGGGTTGTGATGTGGCTTGTCGCTGTGCTGTCGCTAAATATTGACACTTTAGACATTTATGTACTAAATGTTGGAGATTAACGCATGTTTTCAGGAGTTTTAAGTCTTTTTATTTGATCTACAGTTGATTCTTGTGTCTCATGCCTCGTCCAGTGACTGCACTCTGACCAATCAATGGAGGGCAGTGTGACGACGTCCCGCATAGTATCACCTCATCCCGCTTGGTACCTCACCTGAGCAGGTACTACAAAAAGTACCAGGTACCAGGATGTATCGCTAATGGAAAAGCAAAATAACCGTGCCGAGTCGAGCCTACATGATCCCAGTTTGAAGTGTTGGGACCATGTAGACTCCATAAGTAAAAGTGTGAAGAGATAACTGGGCAAAAAGAGGAAGAGCCTTTTCTATCTGTTGTAAAGCCCGTGATAAAACATTTATTTTTTTTGCAGAACAAACGATAGCAGTTCAAACATCCACACGACCAGTTGAAAATTAAATTAATAAATAACGTGATGACATGACTTTTGCCAGGTCAGACTGTAAATGCTTCTGTGTTACGTGAAACTGGATTTAACAAGAACATTTAACTGTCTATCAGAGTTAAAACCTGCATAAACATTTTTACAAACATGCATTTCAATAGTCATCTAGTTATGCTTAATGTATTCATAATTCATGTAGCAGGAAGTTTAACATCTTAACAGTGTCTGTTTAGTTTTCATACACAACCTGTCGACTTAGACTGGGCGTGACCAGATTAACCAGCGTGTGAAAGGAACACCTTTATTCTAGCAGACAATAACAGGGGTTAGGTGTTTTTCTGTGTTTGTGTGAGGAGAACTTGACCCAGTACGATCAGTCAAAGTGAAAGAGTTACCTTGTAGTGTCTGGATGTGACACTGTTGTGACTGCCTCTCTCGCTCCATGTCGTGAAGTTTCTGGTTGAGAGACTCAATCGCCTTTGCAGAGACATTACAAAGAGACAAGTGGATTTATGTCAAGCCTAACAACACTGTAGTATACTACAAAGACACAGCAACTACATGATCTTGATCACACTAACTACAGCACACTTGTTTGACTGAACAAAGACAAAAATAAAGCACACACTTGGCTCTGCATCTGGAGCTGTGACTGGAGAGAAGCTAGATCTGTCCACTGAACACCAGGACTCAGAGATGGGGTAGGAAGTGGAGCTCGAGGAGGAAGAGCAGGAGGATTCAAATCTGAAGCATGAATCCTCTCCCTCACTGGAAACACATCTGGAGAGGAAGAGGAATGTGTGGGAGGTTGTTAAGAAAAATCAAATTAAATGAGTCCGAACCAGTGTCTGCCAGTTATGATCTATAATAATGATAATGATAACAATGTGAAATAATCATTTGTGCTAGTGACTTCCTTCCTGGCTATGCTCAGCACTGTATGGCAGCCTCACCTTTATGGTACAAAATGTACAACCTTTGTGTGTCAGTCTTACTGTTCTATTCTATAAAAAATATCAAACAGAAAACAACATATTCTTGTTAAATAGAGAAACACATTATAAATCTGAGGCAAGACATGTAATAGCAGTTATATATATTGTGTGTTTGCAGAGTGCATAAGCATTATATCAAAATATTATTTAACCTTTTTAATCGATATTGAAATAAATACATCGCTTACTATTATTTTAATTATTACTGAGCTCTAATGGTACATATTATCTATGCTTACTTTATTGTTTAGTTCTTATTCTTGTGATTATTATTAGAAATGAGAAATAATGCTTTTAAATGATCACTTTTTTATTATAAATGTATGCATTGAGATTTTAATTTTTATTTGGTATTTTAACTACAACCCAGGGAAGAGTACTTAATATTTTGATGATTATGATGTCATGTTGTTTTATATTTATAACTGTAGCTTGACTTGTACCACAAATCAAATCACAATCACAGTATCTGTCAGAAAAATCACAATAAGTTATTCCCAAATCAATCCACAGAAATTTGTAATTTCCAACATTTCACTTACTTTCTCCTCCTTTGGAGAAATTCCGAGGTGAGGTCAGTCTCTCCTGTGGACAAAAAGCATTTATTTATCAGAGTCTGGGTTTTCCCAAACTCTCAGTAACAGATGCACTGTTAAATATTTAGTGGAGCATTGCTGCCACCTATAGACAGTTGTAATAATGATTCACGTGTGAACCACATGAATTCACAAGTGACCACAGTGTCTGATGACACAAATATGTATGTGTACAGTTGGAGAATAAACTCTTTGAATTGAATTTAATACAACATACAATAATCTTTCCTTTGAAAGAAGGATATGTGCATGTACTCACTCTCATCTTTGCAACATTGCCATCTGCTACAGACAGGATAGAATTCAGCTGATTGTCCCAGTTCATGTCTGCGCTGAGCTAAAAGAGTAAAAGCATCAAATAAAGTTGTCAAAATCATCTTTCCCCATCATCAGCACGACTCTTGATTCATGGTGGCAGTGGCAGTGAAACTACAGAGTTGTGTGAGCAGTCAGTGATGTTACACCAAACACCAGTAACTTAAGACGTGTTTTGTTTTGAGGCTGGTTGGTGAGGTGACAGGCCAGTTGAGATGAGATCTCCAACACTTTCAGGGAGATTGACTTGCACAGGCCTGGGTGTTTCCCTGTTATCAGTAGGGCTACAATGATTAATCAATTCTTAAATCATCTACTTAATGAATCACCAAATGTTTTGATGATCAATTTAATTGGTTTGAGTGCTTTTTTTCATAATTATTAGTTTTTCTTTTTTCATGGTATCTTTGCTCAATATCAGAAAAAAACGTTTGAGAATGTTGTTATTTTAAGGTTTAAGGTCATTTGAAATTTCTGACAACCAAACAAGTGATTGTAGTTAGTTTGAAAATACAATACATAATCAGTAGCAGTCACACAAAGTCATAATACAAGAAGGTATTGTGCCTGTATATGTCTTACTCCAGCGATGACACACATCAAACAAATATTATGAATTACTGAATGGATCAAATGTTTTGATTATCTATAGGGTAATTACCACCCTGTGATGTGTGGTCCTGCTGCTGTCACCTATATGGTGTTGTTTGCTTGTGTTAAATTACATTTATTTAAAATAAAGTTAGTTGAAAGGTATATTGATACCTTATGAGCCATGAGCTGCTGCTAGAGCTGTGAGCACTGATTATTAAAAGTCTCCAGTCCTGTGAAACATGTCAATAGTGTGTTTTCAGGAGCAGATACAGAGTTAAACTAGTAGTTTATCAGGACAGGACCTCAATTTTAGCCCTCAAATAAATACGCAGCAAAACGTACACAAGGTAACATTAAGGTAGCATGCAACAACGATAACGAAGCGCAGCAAACATTAGACAGCCACTGCTCTGTAAACCGAAGCGTATTTTTGTTACGCTGAATAATATACACATTAAAAAAAATACATATAACATGTAGCTGTAAATAAACTGATGTAGTTTAATTAAATGTCTAGATATGTGTTACAGTTAGCTAAACGGGCTACTCACACAAACCCTGAAGAGCTGTAACTCCCCTTTTTTTAAATCCAGGAGCCTATAACAGCGACGTGATTGCGTATGACGTAATTACAAAAGCATTCTGGGTATTGTAGTCGTCGCTGACTCGACGCCCTGTTCTGCAGTCACACGTTTACAAAACCCACGTCTACTGCCGTACGATTTCAAAAACAACAAAGAAACACCTATTGTTTTCGAATCGTGTTTGACTTTTTTAATGGTTTTATAAAAATATTCCGTGTCAAACACATGAGCCGCAGAAAAACTACATATCCCACAATGCCACAGTTTGTGTTGACACGCAGTAATGGCAGCCACGACTCTGAACGTGGACAGTGTTATAGAACCTTTAGAGGACTCTTTATCAAAACTTGGATTAGAAGTTTACCCTCTCAAGGTACAGCGTTAAATTAACTTCTCTGTAATTTGTCTGTTGTGTTGCTTTGGGCAGGACGGCTTAAGTTTTAGTCACACAAAAAGGAAGCCATTCTAGCCAAAAGCTACACACTAGATAAATTAGGGGGTGTGATAAAATACCTTTTTAAAACACTAGTTCACTACTTAATACTAGTATAAGCAAATGGTGGAGTGTGTGTTGTATGTTATAGTTAGACAGACTTATTATTACTGTTCAAGGACAATGAAATTGGGTGGCTGTCCTCCAATATTTAACATAAATATAATCAGGGCTACAACTAAAAAATATTATTATAATTTAATCAAGTACTTGTTTGGTTCATGAAATATTTAGATATTAAAATATAAATTATATAAAATATAAATATAAGATATTTCATATCACACAGCTGTCACTTTAAACAGAATTGTGTGGCACCATGTCCACAGGTTGGTTGGTACAACTCGTTGCTGCCTGCTTCATTCCACCTGAGTTATCCAGATGACAGCCTGGCTGTGGTGGTGCTCAGCACTCCTGCTATGTTTGAACTGGCCTTCCTGCCATTCATCGAGGAGCAGCGCTTCCAGGGACTGAGGGACCCCATAGACCAGTGTGTCCAACACTGTGTCTCCGGTGCTGTCTCACAGGTGACAAGTCTTTTATGTGACCACAAATTCCCTGACCCATCATTTTTACTGAAAGATCATATACAGATTAAAAAATATAAAGTATACTACAGCGTTAAATGTTATGGTAAAATCTCTATGGGATTGACAAAGTTATATTTCCTCTCCTGTCATATGTCAGTGTTCAAACTTAGTTGGAGATAAGTTTGCAACCATTAATATTCATGATCTGGTGAATATTTCCATGTCCTCCTCCTGCCCTGCAGTGTTTTCCTGGACAGAAGGTGGATGTGAGGTATGACTACGAGCTGCTGCCCAGCAGGAAGCCAAAATTCCTGGCACAGACTGCGGCTCATGTGTCTGGAGCAGCTTTCTACTATCAGCAGTCCGACGTCACGGATCAACCCTGGGCTGACAGAGTAATGCTTTTGATTTTGTGGAATCTCAAACTATTTCATCGTTTGTTGTTGTTTTTGCTTTTACTGGATATACCCCCTTAGATGTACCATGTCATGTTCAAGTGTCCTCAAATACAAAATATAAAACATAATATGAAATATGTAGATTATTTTCATAATCAATTCATCTTTTGATTATTTTCTCAATTAATTTAAGTAATCGTTTGGTCCATAACACTGCAGAAAATGTTGAAAAATGTTGATCGGTATTTGTCAAACCTGGAAATGATGATGAATGTCTTGTTTTTGTCCACAAGCTGAAACAATCAGAAATCTTGTTTTAATAATGAACAGAGCCTTAAACCGACAGTTGACAATTAATTTTGTGATTGATTAATAATCGAGTAATTGTTTCAGCTCTAGAAAGATGTGTTTCAGTATACCATAATCAGTGATGGAGAATGCTGAATAATTCATTTTCTTTTTTTTTTTGGGAGGGTGAAACAATGAATTGACTAAGACTCTTACTCATTTTGTTTGTCGATTAAGATAAATCTCAATGTTTTGTGTCTCTTGGTGTTTTTACAGAAAATGTTTGGGGTGTGCGTGCATCCAAGGTTCGGGGGCTGGTTTGCCATCCGAGCTCTGCTGGTGTTTGAAGATGTGACGCTGGGCCCAGAGACGGTGCAGCCGCTTCCTCCTGACTGTGTACCGACCCGAGGCGGCAGGATACAACTGCTGGAGGCTTTCAACTTTCGCTGGCAGGTACATCACCACCATCAGTTACACACACACACACACACACCACTGTAAATAAACACCAGGGATATTAAAGTGTTTAATGTCAAAGAACACCACACAGATGGCCTTTGGATAAAAGACCACCCATGTGTGGAGTTTTGGTGAACCTTGGGCCTCCCCTCTGAGAAGATTTCAGTTTTCTGTTCCCTCTGTTCTGTGCTGGAGGTGAGATAAGAGTAAAGACGTACATTTGTGGCATTAAACTTTCTCTTTTATAAATATGTTTCAACTAAAAGACAAGATATCAGTGGGAAATTGTTTGATTTGATACAGTGTATCTATCTATCTATCTATATATATATATACAGTATATATATATATATATATATATATATATATATACATATATATGTGTATATGTATGTATATATATATATATATGTGTGTGTATATATATGTGTATGTGTATATATATATATATATATATGTGTGTATATATATATCAAGTATCATTTGTATTCAAGCAGGTTCATCTGAGCCCTAAAATCTTGCTACAATTATGCTGTTTAGCCCTAATTTAATCTGGGTATAGGAAGTTAGAATAGGCATTTTTGGGATTAGATACATTTTAGTATTATTAAATTCAGCGCCACTTTAAGTGGTGTTCATCACATATTTATTTTTCATATTGCGACTAATTTAACGCTCTTTGCTTCATGCTTCCCATCCAAGTGTATATGGAAAGATATGCTGACCACCAGGTAACATAAAAACAAGAGCCAATATTTGATTTGTCCATTCTGGGCTACTGTACAATATTTGCAGTAAAACATGGCAAACTGGTAAAACATTGTATATATTTTTAACTGACATTAATTAATTAAAAGAGTATTTTCAGTCCCTCCCATTACAGCAGAATTTGGCAAACCTGGTTGTATTTTGCTTTTTTGCCTTTACGGAGCTCCCCCTACAGTTTGGGAGTAAATATTCATCCCTCCATTATCTACGGCTTTATCCTCACCGCTGACGCTCCCCCCTCCCTTCCCCTCTCCTGGCCATGTGACTTTGTTTTCAACGGAGCCTTTAATGCAAATCAGTGTGTCATTGAAATGTTTTGTATTTCAGGACTGGGGTTACAGGGACGTCGTCTGTCCAGTCCAGACGTACTCACAGAAACAGAGGGACTATTTCTCCACTCCTCCTGCTCAGCGCTTTGCTCTGCTCAGGACATGGGGTTTCCTGCCCAGGGAAGAACATCAGCCTGAAACCAACACAGATGCACAGAGTGAGGTGAGCGGACATGGCTAAGAGCGAGGAACAACTGCAGTGTGACACATTAAAGGCAAAAACCTGGAAATTATGTGGAGAATACCAACATTCAAAAAGCATTGGGGGTAACTGCAGAGAGGGAGTTGGATGTTTTAGGCAGCGCTCCCTACCACCGTCATCATCTTCCAGTACAATCCTGAGACTTGCAGCTTCGATGCCATGGGTCACTGAAGTTCAGGCATCACTTGACAGAGATTCTGTATGTTTTTCCTTTTATTTGCCTCCTGTATCATCTGTGTTATCCCTCCACTCTGAGCACAAACTCCTCTATGTCTCAGACTTTTATTTAAATTGTGATTTAACTGACAACCTTTTCCAGAATTTGAGGGAAAGTTCACTGCTGTGTGGCTGTGACTACTTGCATTACTTTAAACACTACGTTATATTTGCTCTTGTAAAAGCAAACTCCTTTTATTTTGTCATTTTACATGATAATGACTGTACTCTTACATATTATATGAATTATATGATGACTGTTTTGAAAAATGTGTTGTGTAGTTTCAGAGCTACTGCAAATGTGGAACAAACATTTAAATGTACCAATGATCAGTCCTGCTCAACAAACCTGAAGAAACAACAATCAAAAGTAAAATATCTTTTCTCTACTTTGTTCATGACTTTTCCCTTAATAACACTTTTACTTCTATTTTATATTGCACTTTTCAAGCTTCAACAGATACATAATAATAAAAAGTTATCCCGTGTATATATAAACGTAATGCAAACTTGAAAAGGAAACTTAAATTAAAATATAAATACAATTTCTAAACTTAAAATGCCACAGTAACAGTGGCAACAACAAGCAAATGCTAAAATAAAGAGATATAAAGGACAATGTGCTGTAGATGATGCTTGTGTGTGTCTGTGTTTGTGTGTAGACACAAGTTTAAGATAGAAATGATCACAGTTGCTCCAGGAAATATGTGATCAAAGTCATATCTTATCTTTTACCTTATTTTCATGACACAACCACTTGTATGTTCTGCTTTTTTAGCAGTAGAAGTATTGGATGCAATTGATCTACAAGTTCTCCATGAATGAAAAGTATTCCGGTTGTCTATTTTATTTTTTATTATTGATAATCTTTTTATCCATCTCCAGTATTTAAAGGTGCGTCGTCCTCATCTGCACTTAAACTGACTCACAGTTTGAAGCATTATAGATGTGAGCTGTCTGCTTGTAGGTGTCACTGGGTGCGCCAACACCCTTTTTTTTCTCTTTTATTTGTTTTTAATAGTAACATCACTAAATGTACACAAACAGTGAGCAGTTAAAAGTTCTCCTTTTCAGTCTAAAGATACAGTAACAAGAAGAAAGATGTTAATAACTCTCGCTGAGCAGTTCTGCAGTAGAAATGAATCGCAGTTCTATTACCTGACCTGTAGGTGTCACTCTTGCTTTGATAATGCAGGCTGTGCTGCTGTCCACAGCACCTGCCTGCTCCCAGTTGTTGGTAAAGTTAGGTCCGGCCTCTGCAGATGAGCTGCACACATTATAATAGTCCTCTCAACTATTATCTTACACAAATCTTATGCGTCAACGTTATGTTCCATTTAAAAAGCGTTATGTTAACATTTAAAACACAGCACTCTTTATACACAGAAATGTGAGAGCCCGTCCTGCTGTGCTGTCTTTGCTTCATTTCACATTTTCTGATCATTGCAACACTCCATCTCTCTCTCTGTCTCCCTCTCTCTCCTCACCCTCATCTACCCTCTGTGCTACTCTGTCTATCTGTGTACTGAATCAGCATTTCAGAGCAGTATGCCGCAGGCCTGCAGAGAGGCAGACCACAGAGATAATTATACTCCCACAGATACTCGATCTTTCCCTTTTCCCCCTGCGTTGCTCCATCCCACCTCTCTCTTTCCCACTTTTGCTCTTTTGATGCGCAGCTTATGTCTCGATATCTGCATTCCAGTGATTCGTCGCATCAAGAAAAGCTACACAGGATGTTTAAAGCTGCAGTGCGTAACTTTGGGGGATTATTTATTTTTTTTTATGTCCAAAAGACTTGCAGATTGGGATAATTGAACACACTAAATCGACCATAGGTGTGAATGTGAGCGTGAGTGGTTGTGCCATGGACTGTTGACCTGGACAAGCTTTAGCTGGCATAGACTCCAGCTCCCCTTACAACTCTCAAGAGGATAAAGTGGTTAAAATGAATGAATGAACGAGTTATTATTTGCTCCGTTACTTATTCCATCAAACTCCTGAACAATTGGGTGCAGTAGAATTCACTTCTGAAACTTGTCACTGGTTGTCACGAAATCCAAACGCCACTATACTGAGAACTACAGAGAGTCTCGTGGAGCTGATACAGCTGATAAACACAGTGTGAACTCATTCGACAAAGGTTTGAATGTAACAGAGATCTGTTTATATTTAAAAGTTTGAAATATCCATAATCGCCTCCTAATGCCCACCATTTGCCATTTCCTTTTAGTGCACTTGTTTTTTAATTGGTTATGATTGTATTAGCAGAGAAGCAAAATTGTGATGACTATGTTGAATTGAGTCACACTTTTCAGGAGCCAATTACTCGAAAAAATGTTTTTGGCACAAACCTTCACAGCAAGATCCAAACTTCAGATGAATGACTTCCGTCTGATCAATGTCATTTGTCTTCTTTTGTTGTTTTTCTTTGTGTCCTTTCCTCTCTCCTATGATTCTCTCCTGGTTGGTTTCACAGATTTCTTGGGCGACTTCTTACAGAGTTAGAGAGTTGCACAATAATTCATCCCCATATATACATTCAACAAATTGACTAGTTTATTCAGTATTCACTTAAGCCTTGAACTGTGTGACATTTAAACAGATGTTCATCATATGAACCCTTTCTCTCTATAACAGTCCTATTCTCAGACACTGTACATCTCTAACTCCAGTGAGCAGTGAGACATGAAGAGAGTCAGATGAGGCTGAGAGCTTCCTCTGCTCTCTCTGTTCATTATCCTGCAGGAGACTGTTTTCTCCAGAGTGCAGATGGAGTTTTGGCAGACAGAGCTACTCTGACGAGCTCTCGTGGGTTCATGTGTTGTAGTGTTTTTTTTGTTTTTTTTAAAATCACTGCAGAGGCAGTTTGGCTCGTTGGCTGTGGTGTTACCAGCATTTAAACCACTACATCCTAAATATGACTCTCCACATGAACCATATGGATACACACCAAAGTATGTGAGACAACATGCACGAAAGTAAATCCACAAAATCAATAATAATAACACTAATATTGATCAAATCCAATAAAAACCACATGGTTCAGAATTGGTTTGTTTGGAAGTAGTGTCTGAAGCTGAAAACTGCTAGTACTACATCTACTACTGCAACTACTATTAAACATACTACAACTTTTGCTACTGCTGCTACAACTTTTACTACTATGATTACTACTAAAACTACTATTATAACTTTAACTACTACTGCTGCTGCTACAACAACAGCCACTACTACTACTACTAGTACTGCTACTGCTGCTTTGAAAGTGATATAAATGCTCAAATGGCATATTCTAATACCACTGCGACTACTTCTGCTGCTGCTGCTACAACTTCTACTACAATGATTAGTACTGCTAGTATTACTACTAGTACTACTTCTGTTGCTATGAAAGTGGTGTCGGATAAATGCGCAAATGGCTTTCCATATGCTACTACTACTACTACTACTACTACTACTACTATGACTGCTGCTACTTCTACTGCATGGGATTAAAATACTTTGTATATGACATGACGTGTTCTGCGCATAAAGAATAATCTGTTGTAGGAATCATTCATTTTAGTCAGCGGTGATGAGACAGAAGATAAAGAAACTGTGTGGAAAGATGAGCTGTGTTTCCTGAGTTGAAGATCAGTGAAGCGGCGTTAGTGATCCGCCCACAGACATCAGTTAACCACGAGTGAGGGGAAGAGGCCAGCAGTGCACCAGCAACAGAGGAGGAACAGACCACTAACATCCACTGAAATGTTACTGTTACTCAAGAGTGTTTGGATGTGGAGGGGAAAACAATTACTTGGAATTCTGAGCTCTGAACTATCCTTTTTGGTGATTTATGTGAAGAGTCTAATTATAACCGTTTCCTGCTTACTCTGACTTTCTCCTCGAGGCCGTCTCTCTTTCTCTCTCTCTACACAAACTCAGTCTCATTGTGTGCATATGTTTCCAGTGGTGGTAAATCTTTAAAGGTGTCTCCTTATCGGTTTTCTTGGATTAGCATTAATAATTAGTCCTATGTCTCAGAATTCCTCTCGCAGCCAATCGGTTGCCGATTCTGGTCGCCGAGGCCAGTGGGCGGGGAAAAAGGAGTGGTCAGTGAAGGACAAAGGAGAGAGAGAGAGAGAGGGAGTTGTGGGTAACAAGAGAACTGACCAGACACTGTCCTGGTGTGTTAAAGGGAGTTTTTTCATTGTGTGAACTTCTACCTTTCTTCCTTCCTTCCTTCCTTCCTTCCTTCCTTCCTTGGAAGGCAAGACACCTTGTAATATTTGATTAGGTTTAGTTGGTCTGTTAAGCACTTTGTAACATTGTTAAGAAAAGTGCTATACAAATAATGTTTATTATTATTATTATTATTATTATTATTTATAGGAGCCCCCCCCCCCACACACACACACACATTTCAACAGCTGTGATTGGTCTAAGTCTCCCACCATTAACCAGATTCTGGAAACAGAAGTCTCGTTGTCTCTCAGGTCACTCAGGTTTACACTTTGCGGAAATATTATTATGAAATAATTGAAAAAAAAAAAAATTACCTTTAACTCATTATTTTTATAAACTAGAACATTCTCTGTACATTCCTAGAAACACTTACTACTTTACATGTGTATATATGTGTGTGTATATAAGTATATATGTATATATATATATATATATATATATATATATATATATATGTATGTGTATATATATGTATATACATATATATATATATATATATATAGTTCAGCTGTAAAACATCAGTGTGGGTTCACATGCGAACAGAAGACTCTTGTTCTCATGTGTAGCAATAATGTGAAGCAGGGCAAGCGATCATGATCATTCATGTGATGAGAGAAACGCTGCGAGCCGCCTTCCAGCTTCCGAGACGTCAACATGTGTAAAGATAATTGTACTCACTGGTAAACTTACTGGGGTTTGATTAGCCCAAACTCATGTCCTGTTTTACACAGTCCACTGTTTAAGTTCAGCTTCATTACCCCGAGAACGTGTGTCCCTTTCAAACAATCAAAGCCTTTGAGTTAATAGCAGGTGTGTTTGGGGCAATAAATCAGTCCCATTCCCATCTAAAGCCAGGAATGATTGTACTTTGACGGATTGCTGATGAAAAAGAAGGTTGAAACAGATTTGAACATGAACACTGTGCTGTTTTCTTCATAAGGCATCTGAAACATAACAGTTTTAAAGCTTTATGGCTTTTCACTAACTGCAAGATATTAAAGTGTCAAAATTCACCTGACTGTCACAAACTCTAAGATGTTAACAACGTGGACACTTGAGTGGTAAATGAGAGGTAAACACTGTGTCGGAGACTATTTAAACGTGATTTGCACTGCTTTATAGCTTCATCCCTAACGTGCATTTTCCTATAAAATGAATAGTAAAAACTGCAGGAAAATAACAGTGACAAGATGTGTTGGGAAAATCTGCACCAAATCCACACTATAGCATAAAAAAAAACAAAAAAAAAACTAGTGAGATGCTAATAAATGAATAAAGGTGTTGATTGATTTTTTATTTATATTTAGGAAATGGTACAAAGCACTTAACGTGACAACAAAGAAGGAAGCAGCCTTTCTTGCTCTGATTAATTGCATTTAGCTCCAAGTCGCCGTCCTTTGCATGCGTGACATGCTGCTGTGAATCTGTCTCACACAGTGTAGCTCACATGAGCTAATTTATAGCCATGCATTATAAGTATTACATCACAGCTGTCGATGATCCCTAAATACGAGATTAAGCCCTCACTGCGGCTCTGCCGACAAGACACTACAGTGTTCAACACCCATTTGAGGAAATATCTCGAGGGGAAACAGCTGTGGACCATCACTGATGTTTTCTGATGCCTCGCCTCCTCCCATGTTGTTTCACACGTCTCACCAGTAGACTGCTCTCAGAGAAACTTTGACTTTATTCTGCGTACTACTGGAAATGTTCATATCAGCATTAAAGTTAAAGGTTGAGGTTGTTAAATCCTCATGCTGAGTTGGCATCAATCAGTGAGTGAGAGGGAGGGAGTCGCTTGCCAAGCAGCGAATCACAGTTACCAGGAAAAAGGTTCCACTGAGATGAAGAGACTGGAAACAAGACAGGCACTAATAAACAGCAAGTTGTAGACATAACAGAAAACAATAAATCAGCTGTGTTTTAATAGATTGTGCAGTGTTAAGCACTGATCCACTGATGATTCTTTAGGTTAAAAACCACAATCTTTTTTTGAACATGATTTTTATGCCTAAAGCAAACTGGTTATAATCCCCCTCCTTTGCTCACTCCTGCCAAAAGTTTGTTTTTACTTGTATTCAGTTGGCTTTACAGTTCTACACATGTTGCAACAGTTCTTTTTCATTTTCCACTGGACGAAACAAGCCCACACTCATTTTAATAGTTCTTGTTTTTATTAATGTCGTGATATTGTAGCTGAAAGAACACATATTTCTTTATTTTATAATCATGCTTACTTCATCACTGTCAGATGTTGTGTTGTTGAGTCCAAACGTGAAAATTTCTTATGTTGCAGTGACATTTAGTTTTTTACTGCTGTAATGACATTTGACATATCTGACACACACACACACGCACACACACACTGACCTGCCTTTTACTTGAACAAAAACAAAAAAATGTTTGTCCATTTCTTTTGGCAATTGCAACAATCCACATCTTTTCTTTTTTGATGATGATGATGCAGCAGCAGCAACACACAATTCCACCCTGATTGTGACCGGACAGGCCTACAGTCTAATGCTGAAGCAATGAATCGATTAATCGATTATTAATCGGTTACTAAATTAATCTAAAACTATTTTGATAATTGGTTCATCGCTTTTTTCATGTATAAAACAAGATTTCCGATTGTTTAAGCTTCTTAAATGTGAGTATTTTCTTGACAAGACATTAATTTCAACATTTTTTAAGGTTTTCTGATATTTTATGGACCAAACGATTAATCGAGAAAATAATCGACAGATTAATCGATCATTTTTTATTATTTTTTATATTCTTGATTAAACCAAAATGCCTGCCAGCCTTTAAACACTATGTGATATTGTTTATGTGATAGTGAGTGTGTTCATGTGCATGTACCACTCGCTAACACCATCGTGCTTCCTGTGCTTTTGTATCCTGACCATGCTGCAGGCATAGAAAATGGTGAATGCACTTCTAAAAGTAACCTACGTTGTACTGTATACGTGTCCCTGCGCATGTCGATGTATTTTTATGTAAATTGCCTCTACATCGTGTGGCTGTTTTCCAGTTTCAATGTTTCTTGCACTTGCAGAGTGAAAGAAAGTCAAGTATGCACTAAATCCCCTTAAAGTAAGTGCTGCTCCTGGTGAGTGTTTGACCAGAAATGGTGCCGGTGATTTAATCTGATTGGGAGTTTAGTGTCAGAGTGAGCGTCACTAAGTAAAACATCCCTCCGAAGGTCAAAGCATCGTTCCCAGCCAAACACTAAAATATTCACAGGCCGATGTGGAATTTCATCTTAGAAAGTGAGAAGAGGCTCTGCTGTCAAAGCCTCGGTGCTCGGCACACCTGTCGGCCACTGCTCAACATTGATAAGTGTAATGGGAGAACGGCTGAATTCATTAGGCTCCAACTGACCTGCTGCTATGACGAGCAATTTTGTTTCAAACACAGTTAGGCACCTGCGGGAGAGAAGAAATTAGCATTTTAAATAGGGACAATTATAGGCCAGGCCAGTGTGAGAGTGTGTGTGTGTGTGTGTGTGTGTGTCTTCTTCTCACACACTTCCCTGTGGTTTACGTGATGTGAAATACAGTATTATCTTAACGTAATGCTTTACCTCCCACGCCACGATGCACTTTTTATAAATAGAGTGCCGGTGCCGAGCGCAGCTGGAGCTGCACTCCTGAGAGCACTCGAATCAACACAGCACAAAGAAAACCACTCTGCCCTACTCCTACATTTAGCTGGCAGGCCTCGCTAAAGAGTTAACAGTGTGAGCGCTTTAAGTACAGATGCCTTTGATATGGTCGCAGCAAATCTGCTTAATAAGTGTGCAAGTGTGCAGTGTGCAATGAAAGGTGGTATTACTGCCGGGTCATACATGGCACCGCGGTTCTGTTCATTTGTAAACGAGGGTAATTTCTCACCAGGAAATTGCTGCTACTTAAATGCAATACCAGGAATAACCCTCAGCTGGGTTTCCGTGTATTCTTTGACTGCTGAGATGTACATACTGTATATGATACCAGCAGAATGCCACTTATTGCATTGGAAACCATTGTGCAAACATGTGCAGTCAGCACACAGTGTCCACGTGGAATCAAACTGGAGCCGTGTGTGGATCTGGACACTTATGGTCAGTGCAGACCAACCCCATAAACAATATTATATATACTACAGTATGATCTGTACATATAGCACTTTTCTAGTCGTGTTCACTCGAAGCTGCTTTACACTACAGTTTTTGTCATTTATTGAAACAGTGTCTTGCCCAAGACACTGTTTTTTTTTGCATAATCTTCTGCATCAAAGCATAAAACTCCCACTGTCTGGTTTGTCCATGTCAGGTTCAGCTGTAGAAACATGGCAGTGCAAGATGGTGGCCACCTCCTCATCTACAGTGACATCTACTGATGAGACGGAGGACAAACAGAGGTCTCCATCCAAGCTCGTCACACCGGGGAACTTCAATGGCCTTCAAAAACCAGTAAGGATGTTGTTGTTCATCTTTGTTTGCGTAGTAAGAAACATTTAAAAATTCATCATCATTCATTCATCAGTCCGTCCTTGACTTTGGTACAGACTGAAACATCAGTTGCCATGATACAAATATCTGTTGTCCTCAGAAGATTTCAGACCTACACTGAAGTTCAGGCATGTTCTGAAGTAGTCCAGAGGAGCTGAATGTGAGAATGAAAATATTTTTTTGCCTGTTACCTAGTCAGTTTGGTTGATAATATGAGTGAACCCATGTGAGAACACAGGAAACACTTACAGTAACTTCGAGTAGCTTAACATCCTGCATGTCTAAGACAGGCACCAGACATTCTCTTGCATTTATACACAAGTTTGAAGCGGACTTTCTCCCAAAGCTTATGCTAATGCTGCCACCGTGTCTGTGAAATGGAGCAGAGGAGATCAACCGTGTGTGTGTGGAGGAGAGAGGTGTGACATCACCATGGAGAACCCAACATTGTGATGTGTGTCCTAGTGTTGTAGTACTCGAGATCGGTCTTGGTCTCGAGACCACTTTTTTGAAGGTCTCGGTCTCGTCTCGACTGCATTTTTACTCGGCCTTGTCTCGGTCTCGGACAAAGCAGACTCAGGATTTTATTTCAAGACCGGTCAAGACCACAACTGTGTGG